>NC_041381.1:569556064-569563964 GCF_002162155.2 Triticum dicoccoides | reverse complement strand
TCGTTTTTTTTCTTCCTATGTTTCTGGGTTTATTTGTGAAAAAACTTCGTCGAAATCTATTAACATGGGATCTAATGTCAAATATCTCAACACGAGAAATCTAATTGTGAAAACGGTTCGTGATTTGGACGCACGGTTTAAAAGATAAAATATTTTAAATAAACGAATCTAAAAAAACTCCAAGGTTTCGACATGTGGTGCACACCATGTGCGCCATGTGTCGCAAGGAAGATGAAGAATGAACTTTATAAGGGGTACCCCTTAATTAGTGATTTCGCTATATCTCGCCTAACGCAAGACTAGCTTTTGGCTTGCCTGAAGCTTTCGGGTGGCCATACACTCTTGGCCCGGCCCATTTCGCTCGTTCATGTTTGTTCGCTCACTTGTTAACTGCATTATATGCGATTTTCTCTTTCTTTTTCTTTTGTCTTTCTTAGTTTTAGTTTTTGTTTGACTTTTCAGTTTTTCTTTGTTTTTCATCATTTTTTATTTATTTCTCAGTTTTGACTATTTTTCTGTGTTTTTATATTTTCTTTCTTGTTTTTCTTTATTTTCTTCTGTTTTCTTTGTTTTATCAGTTTCTTGCATTTTACTTACTTTTTAGCATATTTAATTATTTCTATGTTTTCCGTGCACATTATACATTTTTTATATGTTAGGAACATTTTTTATATACAAGTTTAACATTTTCCAAATATAGGTTTAACATTTTTTTTCAAATAAATTATTAATACTCCCTCCGTCCCATAATATAAGAATATTTTTTACAATAGTGCTAGTGTCAAAAACGTTCTTATATTATGAGACGGAGGGAGTATTTATCAATATTTTCTTATGACTACTATTTTCCATACACGTTGTACAATTTTTGTATACATCAGAAACATATATTATATGGATGTTTGTTATTTTTCCTTTAAATGATTAACATTTTTACATTTCCCTTTTTTGTCACATTTTCATACACGTTCTAAATTTTCCTTATACATGAATATTTTTTGTAGAAGAGAAAAAAAATTATACAAGTTTAACATTTTTTATACACTTAATTAACATTTTTGATATATATGTTTTGTTGCCCTACTTTTTTATACATGTTATACATTTTTGGTATACATTAGATACATTTTTTTACACAGGCTCACCATTTTCCGAATGCAGAATTAACATTTTTTAAACACACACACACACACACACATACACACACACACACACACACAATGTTTTTGAGCTATATACAAACGTAAAGAAAGCAAAAAACAAGGATGAAATGCCAAAAAAGGACGGAAAAAACAAGCGCTCAGGGTTGCGTTGCTCCCACGCACTGGGCCGGCACATCTGTTGCAGGTACTTGAAGCAAGGCGTGCCTGTGTCTCGTGTCAAGCGAGACATAGCGCAGTCCAAGCATCCTTTTATGGAAGCTTAGTATCTCTAAGTGATTGACGAATATCCAACAGCCTGTCCAGCAATGGGTTCTAACCACAACTTGGAGTCCCAATACTTCATATTCCTATGTACCACTTCCTCCATCTCATAATGTAGGACATTTTTTTACACTACATTATATGAATGAGAGAGTACTTCTTTCCACGGAATTGCAGTGTTCTCGTCACTCCACCTGCTCTCCATCCTCCCTCCAACTTTCCCTCCTAGCACTAGCTCGCTATGAGTGTTGGTTCCCATGTGTACATACCAAAGTCGATCGGTTATTTATATGCATGCACACATAGTCTTACAGATGCACAAGTAACTCGTACCTTAGTTAATGAATCGCCTACCAATCTATTACTCCTACTTCATATCTCACAACACTATCCCAACTATTTATTCGGAATAACATCCAGCTGGTGCATATATAAAATTATGCATATCCTAACTTGTTTGCTACAGCCATCGCCGGTGGCGGAGCTGGGAAGAAAAAATTGGGTGGGCCATCCTAGGGGAGAACACAAAAATAATAATTCTTAACTGCACTAATTCAACAGACTTACATGTGCTTGTGTAGTTCTGGTTGCTAGCGTAATAATATTGGACGTGTCTATCGAGTGGCTGTTGGCTCGCCAGCAATCCATGGCAGCCTCCCCATTAAGTATGTTTTTGTCTTAACCAAACTAGTAAGCTTGCACGTGCAAATGCACGTCTCGACTAATATTACATACAAACATATGTGAGAATTAACATAGATAGAAAGATATTGTGTTTGTACCAAAAGTATTACAAATCAAGAAAATACGTTAACGTAACATATTATGCATATAGCCCAAAAAATAGGTAATGTTGTTTCCGTCGCCATTTAAATTAAGCTAACTGTTTCCAACAAGAAAAAATTTAATCAAGGTAAGCTTCATGAACACCAAAACAAAGAAGTTCTTCTCATAGATATGCACACGAATGTTGGATGATGATAAAGCAATCCAGCAAATGTGTGTACCTTAACCTCAACATTCGTCAACCCCAATGATGGCTTTTGTTGCAGTGTTATAAGTAACCTTGTGCACGGAATAGCCGACATTCATCATCATCGTCATCATCATGGCAGGTTTCTTCCTCTTTGGTGGTGTCCGAGCATTCTACGAGAACACAATTATTGAAATCAAGTAAACATTATGAATGTGGTTAATATTATGCTATACGGAAAGACAATACACCTTCAAGTTCAGCAGCCTGCCCCACAGGCTCGGAAATTCCATGTGCATCGGAGTCCTTGGAAATGTTTACTTGAATGTGGTCAATATTATGCTATACGGAAAATCAAGTAAACATGGCTGTCAATGACGCAACCTCCTTGAAAATGTGTCAACACCACCCAGAAAGAGCGGAAAAGTTGTCAAATGGAGCAAGGCATCCGCAATATGAATATGAAGTGGCGAATGCATGAAAATACACAGGCAAAGAGCTGAAGATTACTTGGTGAGGGGATGTTTGATCCACCTGGCGCCTCAGGATTGTTGGATTGGTCAGATAATGGGACAGTATGGCATTTTCCCATCTTGTACACACACTTCTTACGCAACACAGCTTCTTTATCTTCTGCCTTTATCCCAACATATTGTTCTCTCATTCGCCGTTGTTTCTTCTGAGAAGATGTCTCTGACACAGATACATGGTTAGAATACTATATCTGTAAAATCAAAATGAGACAGTCAGTAAGGACTCGTGAGTCGTGAGTATACCTGTCATTTGGGCTGATCGAACTGAGTGTTTGACTGTTTGTACATGGCACATCCAGCAACGAAGGACCATGTGTTTCATGGACCTACTCATGGTCAATACTAACCAGAGATGCAGACTTCTTTTTTGAGTGGACCTCCCGGCGCTTTTGGTTGTATTCCGCTCTCTTGTGATCCGACATATGGACCCACCAATTTGGATCACTCTTTCGTTTTTGCTCCCACGAATCGTCGCCCGCTTGATTTGCATTCACATGAATATAGGCTTATTCATCGGCTCTTTAAACGGGCAACGTTCCCCTGATCATAACGGGGATGGAGGTGGATGATGATTCTCCTTCTATGTCATGTTTAAAGAAACAATGGATTAAAAAACAAATGGTGAACTTCTTTTATCATGCCAAGCACATAATGATGGTAAACCTCTTGACTAATTTATAATACACTTTGAATTTTGCAAGTTTTTTCTTAGTACTCTTTGATGTTCACAAGCTTTTTAGGACTCCCCCGTGGTATTTATATTTTGACAGCCATGTTAAGACGTTGTAAAACTCAAATCAAGCTCTATCCCTTAACAGGCTCAGTTTGGCATTCCGTTTGATTATAACAATTCAGCTTATGAAACCAGCTTTTGATGTTTGTTTGACCAACCATTAGTTGTGTGGCTATTTTCCCACAAGTGATTATTAAAATTGACATTTTTTTAAGAAACATACATCCTATAGTCTGTGGTAGACTTGAAGAAAGTTGCTACATGCAATCTGTACACACTTGAGGCAAGCATCTCAGAGAAAACTGAAAATGAAGCTTGAGGTCGCTGGGGGCGACCCCCACGGAGCAGCAGCGCCGGCATCCAGGGATCCCCTCCTCCGTCTCCCAGGCCAAGCACCTCCGAGCGACCAAAACGATGGCCCCTTGATCCAGATTCAAACCTGACATGATGAAGAAGAACGATACCAACTCTTGGTCTCCAGGACAAGGAAGTTTAGTTTTGCTCCTATACTTTCCTATGTACAACAACAATCAGTCTGTCTCTGCTGAATTCGAGTTTACGAATTCAGTCTGTGGGTTCTCTATCTAGTCCAGTCCAGTCCAACAAGACTTTATTTGATTTGTGTTAAGAGATTTGTGAGACTGGTGCTGTTAATGAGTGCATGCGCGCCGATACATTGCAAGCAAGCTCCTTGCTGGACCTAGTCAATTTCCACCTATGTGCTAAGCTGAATTAGCAAACTCATGTTATCTCTATTACTGCTAATTAAGTACCATTCATTTACATGGTGGACCTTTAGCTCTACAATTCTCAACAATTACAGCTAATCTAGTCTGAATAGAAAACAAAAGCATGAGTTTCTTCTAATTATTCTAATCTGTGGTTTACCAAAAGGGAAATCACATGAGTTTCTTATAATTATTGTAATCTGTAAACACTTCAAGCAGGCAAACATCTAACAAAAAAGTGAATATGAAGCTCATTGCAGTGGTTTTCCAAACGAAAAATCACATGAGTTTCTTCTAATTATTCAATCTGTACACACTTCAAGCAGGCAAAAATCTAACAGAAAACTGAATATGAAGCTCATTGCAGTGGTTTTCCAAAAGGAAATTCACATGAATTTCTTCTAATTATTCTGTTGGCCTATCCTTGGTGTTTCATGAAATCAGAATCATTTGCTTGCTATTGAGTATGAGGTACACCCAAGACCCAACTGAGGGTTTGATGTTAAGGTAAAGAAAAACCTGATAAAAATTTGCCAGCTTATTAGTGGCTAGGGCCTGAACGTGGTGGCGGTGGCAGCACCCGAGGAAGAGGAGAGCCGCCGGCGGTGAGCCCGTGGGGCAGGAGAGGAGGAGCGGTGGGCGCTCACCGCCATGGGAGAAACAGCCGACCCAGAGCAGAGCGGCCGGCGGCGAGCCCGTGGGGAAGCAAAAGAGGAGCGGCGGGAGGCGGCGGCATCCCCTCTGATCGAAAAAAAAGAGGAGGAGCGCCTAGCGGCGACGGCGACGGCGATCCGCGCTCCCGTCTGTGGGGAAGCAGAGAAGGAGCGGCAGGCGGGGCGTCTGTCGGGCAGCAGAGAAGGAGCGGCGGTCGGGAAGAGACCGGTGTTCCACGCTGGGCAGTGCGCGCCACGGTCTCAGGTCCGGCCAGACACGTTGGCCAGCGCCCGTTCCGCGCGTGTGATTGTTCCACGTTCGTCGTTCTCCCTCGCTGCATCAGCCCGCGCCTCGTCGGCCGGTCGAAGCGCGCCCTTGCCAGGCGCGAGGGCCGGCGGCGGAGGAGGCGGGGAGAGGGGCGGCGGCGGGGGGAGGCGCGCGGGGCGGCGGCGGAGGAGGCGGGCCGCAGGGGCGGCGGTGCGCGAGGAGGCGCGCGGGGCGGCGGCGGAGGAGGCGGGCCGCAGGGGCGGCGGTGCGCGGGGAGGCGGCGAAGGCGGGGCGGTTGGGGGCGCAGGGGTGAGGCTGCGAAGAGCCAGGGGAGCGGCCGTCGGGAGGGTCGTGGCCTCGTGGGTGAGGGAATCCGGACGTTTTTTTTTCATTCAAATCCTCCTGTTTAGCGGTAAGACGTGGTTAGTGGCTTGGTGTTAAACATGGAATGAATCTGGGACGTTAAATCTGAGAAAGGTACGGTGCAGATTGTCTGGATCTGCCCCTCTCTTCTTTTTATAGGGGTAGTAGATAAATTAGGAATTATTTTGTCCTCCTAGCAAAAAAAAAAGTCAAAGACTGTACTACGTGTTTAAACAAAACTGCAAAAGTACACATGCAAACATGTCTGAACACATTTAATTCAGATTTTAAAATTTTAGAAAAGCCGTAACTTTTGAAGCAAACATCAAAATTAAGATTCGATTTCGCCGCTGAAATACTCGCAATGTGCTCTTCGAAACTAGATCCTGCATGGATATGTTTCGATAAACTTCTTTTGTGCAATGTTTTTCCTGATTTGTGCAACTGGCTACTCCCTCCGTCCGGAAATACTTGTCCAAGGAATGGATGTATCTGTATGTTTTTTAGCTCTAGATACATCCATTTGTATCCATTTCTACGACAAGTATTTCTGGACGGAGGGAGTAGTTCTTAATGTGCAACTACCTAATAGTCGATGTGCAACTTTTTCTCTATCCATGGATGTGCAGTTTTCAATGATGACACCTCACCTCAAACTATTCACTATCAAGTGAGATGTGCAACTTCTACTGCCCCAGCCAACTGCTCAGCAGTCGATGTGCAACTTGTGTCCTCTAGTTGGAAGTGCAGTTTTCACTGTTTGCTACCTCGCTCAACTGCCAAGCAGTGGATGTGCAACTTCGAAAACTGTCCCACCCAACTACCTAACGGTTGATGTGCATGTGTAACTTTTCCCCGTACCGATGGATGTGTAGTTTCCATTGCTAGCACCCCTTCCCACCCACTCCAGCTAGTGAGATGTGCATCTTCAGGGTCTCATTTGTAGACAACTTTTCTCCACCCTCATGGTCTTATGGATGTGCATTTTTTCACCATTCAACAAATCCATGTCAGTGATATGTGCAACTTTATTTGTTGCCCTGGCCAACTGCCTAGCAGATTCTGTGCAACTACTTCTAATGCCCCTGCCAACTAAAACTACATATACACAAGTATGAAGGGAAATGAGTTGCCCATCAACTACTAAAGAGTTACCTGAAACAACAGAGTAAGTTGCACATATAGCTGCTAGGGGTAGGTGTGCATGGTACACTAGTAGATAAAGGGGCTTTTGTCCCGGTTGGTAAGGCCCTTTAGTCCCGGTTTTTGAACCGCGACTAAAGGGTCGTTACTAATGCCTCTCCCATTTAGTCCCGGTTCTTAAACGAACCTTTACGTTTTTTTTTGAATTTTTTTTGAATTTTTTTTTCATTTTTTTTTATTTTCAAATTTCTGAATTATTTTAACCTCTAAGCTCTAATCACCACCCCTCATCACTGCTTAATTTATCCCCTAATCTCTAATCACCCCTCATCATTCCAAATCATCTAACTTCCTGAACGGTCACCCATCCTCCCACTCCCCCAGCCTGAGCACGCTTAACTTCCGGGTTCTATTCTCCCTCGTTTCCAAGTCTGCACTTGTTGTTTTCCTGACAATAGTAAGATGTCAATCCTATTAACCTTCAGGAATTTTGCTTGAGCATGAAGTGACACATTTCACTGTTTGAGTTTGAAACTATTGTTTTAAAAAACAATAATTATTTAGTAACACTAATATTTCTTGAATAATTAGTTTGACCATTGTTTGACCATTGTTTGACCACAGTTTGACCACAGTTTGACCATTGTTTGACCACAGTTTGACCAGATTTGACCAAAATTCAAAATAACTGAATAATTATTTAGTAACACTAATATTGTAGAATAATTAGTTTGACCATTGTTTGACCACAGTTTGAAATTTTTTCGATTTTTTCCACTCTAGATCTAAAAAGGCCCGTAACTTTTTCTGTTAGGTTTTTGAGGATTTTGAAAATGTTTAACGGGGTTCCCCCCGTTAAATTTGGATGTAACTTTTCGAGTAGATGATTTTTCATATAAAAAACTTTTTCATCCGAGTTCGTATGCAAAAGTTATGCCCATTTTACTAAATTCTAGAGAGATTTTGCAAATAAAGTCAAAATTCATATTTGTAAATTTTCCCAACAACTAGACCATATATCACATGGGAAACATATTTTCTTTTATTTTTTTGACATTTTTATCATTTTCTTTTATTTTTTT
>NC_041381.1:569529105-569555708 GCF_002162155.2 Triticum dicoccoides | reverse complement strand
AAAATGGGACCTTTAGTACCGGTTCGTGCCATGAACCGGTACTAATGCCTCAAACCCCATTAGTACCGGTTCGTGGCACGAACCGGGACTAAAGGTCTAACCCTTTAGTCCCGGTTGGTGCCACGAACCGGGACTAATGGGCATCGCACCCTTTAGTCCCGGTTCGTGGCACCAACCGGGACTAAAAGGTCCAGACGAACCGGGACAAATGGCCCACGTGGCCCCTGGGCGCATGAACCGGGACTAATGTCCCCATTAGTCCCGATTCTAGACTGAACTGGGACTAATGGGCTAACTCGGGGTGGACCACAACCCTCTTTTCTACTAGTGGTATGACCACAATGAAAAATTATATCATCAACGAATAGAAAAGGGGAGGGTTGCACATCGACTAGTAGGTAGTTGGCCGGTAGTATACTAGTTGTACATCACTAAAAAATGGTTGTCGCGGTTACTAGGTTGCAAATCTCATAAGAATTTTGATCATGCAACTTTAAAAAATGATTTTGAGAAAGGTTGCACCATGTTATACTAAAATTGCATGATGTAGTAATAGAGTTGTACCATATGGCACCAAAGTTGGCTTCAAAAAAATTTCATCAAAACATATCCATGCGGGATCGAGTTTGAAAGAACTCGTCGTGAGGATTCCAGTGATGAAAACGGATCTGAATTCCGACGCATGGTTTGAAAGATCTGAATTCCACATTTGTGACTATTTTGACTAGAGTGTGCAATTCGGTGGTCATGCGTGAGCTACTATCCCAACAAGAGTTTGCATCATTGTGGTTCTACGTGTGCGACTATGCCGTCGCGTGTGTGCAACTATGCTGCCGAGATTGTGCAACTCCATGGTCGTGCGTGTGCGACTATCTGACGGAGAGTGTGAAACTCTGCCGCTGAAAGGACCACGATGTCGCCTAGAGGAAGGTGAATAGGCGTTTTAAAATCTTTTACAGATTTGGCTATACCCTATTGCGGAAATAAACTAAGCGGATATATTTCTCCTAAATATACTAGGCCCACTAAGTGCACCAACAACTTAGGATAAACAAGATGAGAACGACGAGGATATGAGTAAGCACAAGTAAGTCACACAAACTTATTCAATGTATATCACGAGATATGAAAATGAATAATACACACAACCACAAGTAAGAAATACAAGCTTACACAAATTGTATCACAATATATGGAATTGAATGATACGAGCAAACTCAAGTAAGCACTAAAAGCTTACACAAGTTATGTCACAAGATATGGAAATGAATGTTACAAGCTAGCAATTCACAGTAAGCAGAAGATAGAACAATAGTAGAAAGTATGAATTGCAAATATAAAGTGTAGGCCTAAATAATCTCTTCAAGAGAATGGCCAACACAATATAATGAGGACAACAAGATATAGTGAATGCACGGTCAAGTGACCAAAGTAAACCACGAGTAAGGAGTTAGGGTTAGGGATAACCAAAGTCACGAAGACGAGGATGTATCCCGATGTTCACTTCCTTGGAGGGAAGCTAGTCACCATTAGAGAGGTGGATGTTACCACGAAGGAACACCAACGCCGCGAAGGCTCACCCTATTCTCCTTGAGATATCACCACGAAGGCGATTTTCATCCACTAGTGGTAGACCTTGATGCCGCCTCCAAACCTTCACAAACTTTCTGGGGGACAAACCACAAGTTGCTTCCTCACCGGAGCACTCCTACCGTGTAGGAGTCTCCAACCTCCAAGAGTAACAAGAATAAAGGGGAAATGCTCAAGACTTGCTCAAATCACGAATTCTTTTTGTCAATAGAGGGAGAGGGAGTGGATCTATCACTTGATTGGAGAAACTCTCAAGAACTCTCACGAATCTCTCCGGGATCTAAGATTTGGTGTAGGAGAAGTGAGAGGGAGCCACTTGTGTTCTTGGGGCGATTTGGGATGAAGTGGTCAACCCTCTACCGGATGGGTAGAGGGATATATATATATATATATATATATATATATATATATATATATATATATATATATATATATATAGTGGTAGTGCTAATATGGCCGTTGGAGTGTGAGTTGCTGTGATGGGACGGACATCCGGCTGCTGTGAAGTGTGCACACACGTGCGCAGAAAAACAGATTACAGAGCTCGGACATCTGGCCGAAGCCCGGACATCTGGCCAAACTTGGGGCCCCTGACCTCCGGTCAAGTGCCGGACATCCGGCGTATACAAACAACATTTATGTAAAGTTTCTGGACATCTACGGCCGGACATCCGGCGACTTTACACAAATCTGACGCCCTTTGGATAGCAGTGGCCGAACATCCGGGGGAAAACCCGGACATCCGGCCAACACAAAAACTGCAACCGCCCCAAAAGTAAAACATGCATGACTTTCTCATCCGGACTCCGATTTTGATGATCTTGGGCTCGTTTTGAACCTATGGAAAAGCTCCAGGTCCTCACATAGAGAACCACCCAAGATAAACCAAAATGGAGGGTGCAAAGTATGGAAAGGTAAGATCATATACTTTGGGGAACCTATTTGGCTATGGATTTACTTTGGTAGATGTAGGCATATTGTATTTGTATTGGATATAAGTGAAATATGCCTATGTTGGAATAAGATGTGAGGAAGTAGAAACAGAATATGTTGACTTCAGCAAATCTATCACTAACCCCTTTGATCCCCTCTTAATAGTGCGGGATCCCTATAACTCAAGAAACATAAAAGAGCTATACTACATAGCTATCGAGAATCCATTCGTGGGTGTATATGTTTCTTCGGTGGTCATCTCTCCACAACACTAACGCCAAAGGAACTAATACCTTTGACTCAAGCCTTTCACTTGAGCTTGATGTTGATGTTTCTTCTTGGCTCAAGTTGAAGGCAAGACATTGGTGAAGTCTTCAAGTAGCTCCCCCATACACAATATGGGAAGCTTTGCTTTGTATTCATATTCACTTGTCCATCATGTGACCATCCACAAGCTTCAAGCATGTAATCCCTCCCGATGGTTATCTTGAACTTGCCCTTATCAACCATGATCACCAACACTTCATGTCATCCTCTCATAGACACTAGAAATCTCTCTCAATGCGAGCCCATGAGAATCACCTAAGCCTCAAAAACATAGACAACACATAGTATGGGTTAGTACACAGACTACAATTGATAATTTCTTATCATACCACAAGATCCTATGTGGTGCATCATTTGCGCTCGTGTGTTGACCATTTCGAGTTTGATCCCCAAGCTTCATCTTGGTCAACTGATATCTCTACTCCATGTCTAATCTTGATGTCATCAAGGGTATATTAAATTCTTCACTTGAATAGCTTGCTTGAATACTTGATCAATCATGACTCAACACATGTGTCCATTATGATCATATCTTTGAGCCACTCCTAGAATTCATCATTCAAATCATCCTTTTAAGATCTTGATCCATTATGGCTCAAACCATATCTCTAATCATGGAAACCCTTAAGATACTCCAATGAACTCCATTTTGATCATCTCGATGTAATCATTGCTTCAAAGGAGTTGTCTTTCATTATTCTTCAATCATTTCTCAATGGGACTAACCTTCAACTGTATATCTCAATGCAAACATTAGTCCATAAGGATTGTCATTAATTACCAAAACCACACATGGGGACTACATGTACTTTCAATCTCCCCCATTTTGGTAATTGATGACAATCTCAACAAGAGGGTTTATATAATGAATTTTTAAACAAGCATGCAATTTATCCGAGGATAAACTGTATACTTGGGATGGTTGTACTATCATCAAGACACTGCACAAGCATTTGATGATAGTACACCCATAGTATATAGAGCAAACTCCCCTACAATACATGCATGTGTGAATGAACTTTGAATGTCATTGCATATATTGATTGCCATAAACTAGGAGAAGATTTCTCTATATACAATACTCATCCATGCAACAAGAATATATAACAAGGGTCGATATGCATGAGTGACATCAAGCACTACAAAAATACTTATCTTAAACCCTCTAAACTTCTCCCCCGTTGGCAACAAATGCCAAAATGGATGAAAAAAATCTAGAAGACTAATATAGTATGAGTTCCTCCTTAGTGTGTGCATATCGTGAAAATATGGGTGAAATCAAATCCACATATTCAATGATGAAAAATTTGAGGAGCTCAACCCATATTTAGGATCTAGAATGCAACAAGATAGTATGATATGAAAATATAGATTAAACATGGGAGGAAAACATTCAAAAAGATCCAAAGAACATATTTTGGACAAGATAAAGTAGGAATATCCAATGTGATCATCATGTCAAGTATGGGTCCAGAATACATCCAAAACACATGAGTGCGCAAGGATATATGTAATGCATACAAGCACTCACGACAAAACCTCTTACCGAAGCCACTATACGAATAAAGGGAACACACAAAGTGAGTGGCAAGGAATAAATGATATCAAGGAAAGATATGAACTTTCTTATGTATAAAAATTTATAAGTGGCCAATAATAAGCATGATATGTATCCACAAAGAAACCTCTATACACAAAAAGGTTGTAATTGATAAGAACATGATATCCATAGGTGAATCCACTATTATAGAACTTTGATCCTAGCATAAGAGCAAGGCACATGGCACAAAGAAAATGGCACAAATTGATCTCATTTGCATGACACAAAGTGACGCAAGCAATCAAAAGATCCGACTTGCCAGAAGAATAAAAGAATATTATGATTTGAGCAAAGGAGTGTTCTAAGGAAAATGGAGAAGCTCCCCATGATTTGTGCACTATTTAGAATTGCTTTTATTTGGATACGAGCGCACAAAATAGGATCATCACTCCCCAAAAATTAATAGGAACACAAAACAATTGCAAGCAAGCATAGATAAGAAAAGAAGCATAGCATTTGCAACAAACATATGGTTGAGCAACATGTAAATGAGGCAACCTAATAATAGGCACAACCAAAATGATGTATGTGACTCACGTAAAAGCACTTGAGAAGACTAATATAAGGTTGAGAATTAAGCATAAACATAGTCTTGAGTAAATGAGATACAAGGTGCCATACATGTCCTTCCCACACACACAAAGTTAAGCAGGTCACACACACATCAAGAAAATGGGTTCACAAGCTCACTAATAGCAAACTAAAAAACAAAGCTTGTGACAACCCATGGTGAAGAAAGGAAATAATAGGCTTGTCAAGACAAGCATGAGGACAACAAACTTCACCAAACATGAGTTCACTAAGATGCAAAGAGGTAAGACACACACTCATACAACGAATGCTTCCATGGAGCCACCAAAGATATAAAAAGAGAATGAAACGATGGACATGAAAGAATATGGATATCAACTAAAGATGTAACTTCTCTCACGTGTATAAGATTCTAGGTAGATGACAATCATGGTGATATATATCCACAAAGAAGGATGTACACATCAAATAGTTACAAAAGGAAAGAATAAGATATCCAAACGGGAGTCATAAAATATACCAATGAGATCTTTGCTTGAAAGCATATCACATAGCTTAATATTATCTAATTGTATATTAATGAACTCCAAACACACAACCATCAAGGACATCACAACTAGCAACAAGAGATCATTCTTGGGATGCTTTGAGAAAGTAAATAAGTATCACATGAACAAGTCAAGAAATTCATGCCATGATGCAACCTACACAAGGTTGACCCCATTTCTATATATATGCATGAAATAAATACTTGTTACCGAGATAGCATTGGTATGAAGTCATAGATCAATAAAATGTCCAAGCTTGGCTCTAACTTCCTCATAGTGCCACCACCTTCATGAATAAGCCAAGCACCCAATGCTTCTCAAATGTACCTAAAACATTTTAAGTACAATATGGTCCCCAAACATATTGGGTCCGAAGTAGTTAGCATAACTACAACACATAGGGTAAAACCACATAAGTATGAGCATATCGATATGAATTTGAATTTCATGCACATCTTAGCTATTAAGAATTTGATGGATTTACCATATATATGGGACCAAATAAAGAAAACAAGGCATGCAAATTTACACATAGTAACTATGCATGCACATGCCTACCAAAATCCAGGGAGATACAAAATGGACAAATGAACACATAACCACTAATACTTCCAATAACATCACTAGTCATTCATGTTGTCCAAAATAAATCAAAGTGAGAAATCAACATATGATAGCACACAAAGTTCAACATATGAACCAAGGAAAACCAATGAGCATATAAGATATGCATTGCACACATACTCATAGGAATATCTCACACAAGTAGATATAAGATACTATAAACAATGAGATAACAAACTCCCATAACTATATACAAACCAATAAGATGAACTTGAACAAAATGGTATTTCGAGTTATCATTCGGTGTAGAAACCACATAAGTACATGATCATCTATACTAACACAAGCATAACATGAGAGTTTAGAAATAAACAGAATGCTTGGATAGTATATTATTAACATTCCAATTAGATAGATCATCATGCAAATCAACAATTGGAATAGCTTTAATCAAACAATTTTCCGAATATGATTTTTAATATAACCATGGGCAAAACCAGACAAGAATGCCATATGTAAAAACGACATTGCATGCCACAGAGATATAAGATAATCTCAAATATATTCTAGGTGGCATCCCATAATTGTTCACATTTAACAAGGATTGTGATATGCACAAAGCATATCACTCCCCCATAATGTGGTGATCCATTAATATCTCAAAATAGCCCAATAAGATGCAACTAAAATGTAATGAAGGCTCGAGACTACACACACAAATATATGACATGCATTGCAACCTAAACATGCTAGATAACAGAAATCAAGCAAATTAGGAGACATAACATATACAAACACATGCTAGGTACAAAACCTAAACATGCATGGGGCTAGTAACTTTCAATGTGGGCAATATAAATACAAGTTACCACCACGAGGAGCATTGGAATGACAAATATGATGATAATTCACTTGACTTGGTTTGAACCATAATGAATGGTTGAGAATCATTTTTTTCATGAACTAGCCAAGTCTCCAATGCCCTCCACACACCTATTGATCAAGTTTGAGCTCGATGGTCCCCAACCATGTTGGGTCCTAAGAAGTTAGTAACAATAGGCTTGGCAACCCAAATGGTCTTGTCCACTTTCAAACCACTTTGGGCACCAACATACTTGGCAAACATATTACCATCAATATCCTTCCTTAGTGAATAGTGATCATTGATAATTGGAGGCTTAGAGATGTTACTGTTGGGACATGATGAAGCTATGTGTCCCTTCTTACGGCAAATATAGCAACATGTACTCCCCCTTCTCTTCTTATTTACTTTCTCAACTTGGGAAGTAATAATATGGTTCATCATGGATAGTGGTTGTTCTTCAACTTGAGGTTGAACTTGAGATTGAGCTTGAGGCCACTTCCCATGTAGCTTCCCTTTATAAGCCCTTCTCTTTAATGGACAAGATCTCATGTGATGTCCAACCTTTTTGCACTTAAAACAAGAAATGTTGGACTCATTGTTGGCTTGGTCTTGCCCCCTTTTCTTGCTCATGGATTTCTTCTTGTTGGAGTGAAAACTATGTCCATCATCACACTTTTCCAACTCTTTCTTCAAACTAGTGACTTGGGCCTTGAGCTCATTAGTTTCCTCTGCATGGTTAGTTTCAAAACTAGAAACAAGAGGACTAGTGGAAGTAGAAACTTCATGGTTAGAACAACAAGACAAGGTGATCAATTCATCATGAGGTGTATCAATATCATGTAGAAAGGAATTGCAAGGACTAGCACATGGCAATAAGGCATTTTGAGTAGAAGATGTGCTAATATCCACATGAGACTCACACGATTTTACCTTGGTGAACATAGCCTCATGAGCTAACTTTAGCCCATCATGAGAGATTAGAAGATCCTCATGAGTGCCCGAGAGCTTTTCATAACTTTCTTCCAATTTCCCATAATTGCTAGTTAGCAATTCAAGTTGAGTCCTTAGCTCAACATTTTCGTTCAACATCGGTGCTTCACACAAAATAGAGTTAGTAGCACAAGCATCATTATCAATATGAGAGGAGCATGTAGAAACTAGAGACTCCGCATGAGTAGCTTGAAGTTCCTCATGAGACTTAGAGAGTTTGGTGAGATCTCCTTTGACATTCTTGTAGCCAAGGTCAAGGTGCTCAAAATCCTATTTAAGTTTACAATGAGTAACTTCAATCTCTTCTTTTAAAGACCTCAAGTCACTAAGACATTGATGAGCCTTAGCAAGTTCATGTTCAAGTTGTTCACTTTTCGCTTGCTCGTTAAGAAATAAGTCATTACATTTTTGAAAGCAAGCAAGAACATCTTGGAACCTTTTATAAGTGTTATTTTTAGCTCTATGAAGAGTTTTCCCAATCTCATAGAGATTTTGAGTCAAGTCATCATCATCATCCTCATTAAAACTATCATCATTATCACTAAGAGAAGATGATACCTCTTCATTACCTCTTTCCATGAGGCACATGTGAACAAAGGAGGTTGATGATGATTCTTTTGGAGAAGAGGGTTCTTCATCAATCAAGCATGCCTCATCTTTCTTGATTTCCTCTACATGGTTAGTCATAGGATAACTAGAGGAAACCAAAACATTTCTATCATGGCAACATGGAAGATCAAGCATATCATCACAAATGAGCTTAACACCATCATTACAAGATATTTCTTCACTCACCATGTCATTACCTTGTGGCACGCCACATGTTGGTGAAGTAGAAGATATTGAAGTGTCCAAGTAACTGGAGGTGGAGGCAATAGAGAGTTATTCATGATTTAAAAATGTGGAAAACTCCTCCATTAAATCCCCGAAAAGAATATTTTCTTCATCAAGATTGGACCCACCATATATATCTTCAAGTTTGGTCCAAGTCTCATGAGCCGACTTGCAAGTCGAGATTTCCTTAAACACTTCGAAGGATATAGCTTGGTGAATGGCACTCAAAACTTGACTATCAAGATGCATATCCTCATGTGATGGAGATTGTCCATCCTTTAGATTTGAATCCCCTACAACAACAATCCACAAAGACTTTGGACCCATGGCCTGAAAGTGACAAAGCATGCGTAATATCCACATAATGTAATTTGTGCCATTAAAACGAAATGTGTCATCATGCACTAGTTCACTAGTCGACATCTTTACTCTCTAGGTGGTGAAGCCTAATAAGGAGAGACTGGGCTCTAATACCAATTGAAAGGACCACGATGTCGCCTAGAGGGAGGTGAATAGGCATTTTAAAATCTTTTACGGATTTGGCTATATCCTAATGCGGAAATAAACTAAGCGGATACTTTTGAAGCACAAATCCTAAATATACTAGGCTCACTAAGTGCACCAACAACTTAGGATAAACAAGATGATAACGACGAGGATATGAGTAAGCACAAGTAAGTCACACAAAATTACTCAATGTATATCACGAGATATGGAAATGAATAATACACACAACCACAAGTAAGCAAGACAAGCTTACAGAAATTGTATCACAATATATGGAATTGAATGATACGAGTCAACTCAAGTAAGGACTAAAACCTTACACAAGTTATCTCACAGGATATGGAAATGAATGTTACAAGCTAGCAATTCACACTAAGAAGAAGATAGAACAATAGTAGAAAGTATGAATTGCGAATATAAAGTGTAGGCCTAAATTAGCTCTTCAAGGGAATGGCCAACACAATATAATGAGGACAACAAGATATGGTGAATGCACGGTCAAGTGACCAAAGTAAACCACGAGTAAGGAGTTAGGGTTAGGATAACCAAAGTCACGAAGACGAGGATGTATCCCAATGTTAACTTCCTTGGAGGGAAGCTAGTCACTGTTAGAGAGGTGGATGTTACCACGAAGGCACACCAACGCCACGAAGGCTCACCCTATTCTCCTTGAGATATCACCACGAAGGCGATTCTCAACCACTAGTGGCAGACCTTGAGGCGGCCTCCAAACCTTCACAAACTTTCCGGGGGACAAATCACAAGTTGATTCCTCACCGGAGCACTCCTACCGCGTAGGGGTCCCCAACCTCCAAGAGTAACAAGAACAAAGGGGAAATTCTCAAGACTTGCTCAAATCACGAATTCCTTTGGTCAAGAGAGGGAGAGAGAGTGGATCTATCACTTGATTGGAGAAACTCTCAAGAACTATCACGAATCTCTGCAGGATCTAAGATTTGGTGTAGGAGAAGTGAGAGGGAGCCACTTGTGTTCTTGGGGCGATTTGGGATGAAGTGGTCAACCCTCTACCGGATGGGTAGATGGATATATATAGTGGTAGTGCAAATACGGCCGTTGGAGTGTAAGTGGATGTGACGGGCCGGACATCCGGCCACTGTGAAGTGTGCACACATGTACGCAGAAAAACAGATTACACGGCCCGGACATCTGGCCGAAGCCCGGACATCTGGCCAAACTTGGGGCCCCGGACATCCGGCCAAGTGCCGGGCATCCATTGTATACAAACAACATTTAGGTAATGTTTCTGGACATCTACGGCCGGGCATCCGGGCCAGGAGCCGGACATCCGGCAAGTTCACACAAATCAGACGCCCTCTGGATAGCAGTGGCCAGACATCCGGGGAAAAGGCCGGACATCTGGCCAACACAAAAACTGCAACCGCCCAAAAGTAAAACATGCATAACTTTCTCATACGAACTCCGATTTTGATGATCTTGGGCTCGTTTTGAAGCTACAGAAAAGCTCTAGGTCCTCACATAGAGAACCACCCAAGATAAACCGAAATTGAGGGTGCAAAGTATGGAAAGGTAAGATCATATACTTTGGGGAACCTATTTGGCTATGGATTTACTTTGGTAGATGTAGGCATATTTTATTTGTATTGGATAGAAGTGAAATATGCCTATGTTGGAATATGATGTGAGGAAGTAGAAATAGAAGATGTTGACTTGAGAAAATCTATCACTAACCCCTTTGATCCCCTCTTAATAGTGCGGGATCCCTGTAACTCAAGAAACATAAAAGAGCTATACTACATAGCTATCAAGAATCCATTCTTGAGTGTATATGTTTCTTCGGTGGTCATCCCTCCACAACACTAACACCAAAGGAACTAATACCTTTGACTCAAGTCTTTCACTTGAGCTTGATGTTGATGTTTCTTCTTGGCTCAAGACATTGGTGAAGTCTTCAAGTAGCTCCCCCATACACAATATGGGAAGCTTTGCTTTGTATTCATCTTCACTTGTCCATCATGTGATCATCCACAAGCTTCAAGCATGTAATCCCTCGTGATGGTTATCTTGAACTTGCCCTTATCAACAATGATCACCAACACTTGATGTCATCCTCTCATAGACACTAGAAATCTCTCTCTCTCTCTCTCTTTATGCGAGCCCATGAGAATCACCTAACCCTCAAAAACATAGAAAACACATAGTATGGGTTAGTACACAAAGTGCAATTAATAATTTCTTATCATACCACAAGATCCTATGTGGTGCATCATTTGCGCTCGTGTGTTGACCATTTCAAGTTCGATCCCGAGCTTAATCTTGGTCAACTGATATCTCTACTCCATGTTTAATCTTGACGTCATGAAGGGTATATTGAATTCTTCACTTGAATAGCTTGCTTGAATACTTGATCAATCATGACTCAACACATGTGTCCATTATGATCATATCTTTGAGCCACTCGTAGAATTCATCATTCAAATCATCCTTTTAAGATCTTGATCCATTATGGCTCAAACCATAGCTCTAAGCATGGCAACCCTTAAGATACTCCAATGAACTCCATTTTGATCATCTCGATGTAATCATTGATTCAACGGAGTTGTCTTACATTATTCTTCAATGGGACTAACCTTCAATTGTATATCTCAATGCAAACACTAGTCCATAAGGATTGTCATTAATTACCAAAATCACACATGGGGACTACATGTACTTTCAGCCGTGACATGTGTGTGACTATGCCAACAAGAGTGTGCAACTCTGTGGCCCTGTGTGAGCTACTAAGTGGGCGAGAGTGTGATGTTCTGTGGCCGTGCGTGTGCTATTATGCTGCCGTGTGGATGCAACTCCCATAGTCATGCATGAGCGACTATGTAGAAGAGTGTACACCTTCACGGCCACACATGTGCGACTATATCGTCGAGAGTGTGCACTCCATGACCGCACGTGTGCGAATATACCAATATGAGAGTGTGCAACTTCATGACCGTGCATGTGCGACTATACCAACGAGAGTGTGCGCATGCTTCTAGTTTACATTAGTAGTTGGTCGAGCTTCCAATGATGCTCGTCTAGCTAAATTTAAGTAAGCAATCTGAGACCTAGACGTCATGTATCCAATTTAGTATTGTCGTGTTGTGCAACTACTCGATGGTCATATCCAACCGAGAACTATTATGTGTGCAACTATAACTACTGTGAATGCCAATAAAAATGCGAACAGCAAAAATAGATCAACTTAAACAAAAACATCATCTAGTCAACTTTGTATCTCTGTGAAATTGGTAGGATTTTCTATACCTGAAGCATACACCGCAACAAGCATGGCACAAAAGTAGCATAATGTAGGACATCCAATTTCACCCAAATCAACGACCTTCCAGCGAATGCGCCAAAGAGATAGGATAAAGTTGTATCAGCGGCAGTAGGAAAAACAACTTGCGTTCTCCTGCAAGCAAGCGATGGATGAATCTGGATGTTTTGATTCAATAAAAAACGAGGGATGGATCCAGCAGGTGGCAGTAACCTCCTACACTCCAGCCCGACGGAGATGAAGAGTGAGCACCAGAAAGCTTCGTCAAGGCTGGTGTGCCACTGCCAGACGTGTTGAGGAGGTTTGACTTGAGCCCGGCCTGGCCCTCGGGGGAGAGGAGAGGCCAGAATCAAAGGAGTTCGTCCGGGAGAGGAGCTTGCGGAGGAGGCCATCGGTCATAGAGCGGAGCTCGGTGGTAGATGAGTCAGAGGAGCCATGGGGAGAGGATCTCGCGGATGAGGACAACAGCCATGGCGCGAAGCTCGACAAGGGTGGTTGGCGTCGCGAGCGACAGGGCGAGCCGCGACACGCGGTCCCCGAGTGGGAGCATGGTCGGTGTTGGAAGCCGACGGACAAAATTACTGTTATGACCTATAAGGCTAACAAAATCCCGATTTGACCTCGTTTCAAAAGAAATTTCGATTCTGACCTTTTTGGGTGACGCCAACATCCCTGGCGTCTGGGTTGCGAAGCAGACGCCAGGGACCCTGGCGTCTGGCCCATGGCCCGCTCTGCCCGCCTGCCCGTTGACCTGCTGACGTGGCAAAGGGGCCAGACGCCAGGGACCCTGGCGTCTGGCCCCTGGTAAGTGGATAACCCACGGGAGAGTGTGTGGGACCCACCCCACACACTTTCCCCAATCCACAACCCGAGCTTGAAGAACACTTGGAGCTCTCACACTCTCTCCTACCCCTCAAGCTCCCCCTCAAATCCTCTCCAAAAGGTACATCCCTTAGGTGGATCTTTCCATCACTTTGTTGCTCTTGTTAATCTCCCCCAAATCATCCAATTATTTTTTGTTAAATCTTGTTATTTTGGTTGTATTTTATACATGTTGGTGGAACCCTAGTTCATGTTTTCTCCCCCTTATGTTAGTGTGAATGGCTTGGTTAACTTTGATAATATAGTGCTATGCATGGTGTGTAGTAGGAATATATGTTAGTTGAGTAGAAAGATTGGGGGTTAGGGTTAGTTAGTGATTAGGGTTAACCAATAATTTAGTGTTGATATGATTTGGATACTTTTGTGTGTTAATTAGTGATACTTTTGTGGACATCACCAATAATTTAGTGTTGATATGATTTGGATATAATAAGATGTATTTGGATAAACACCAATTCTCATTGAAGTCTTAAATGCATTCATGTTATTTTTAGATGGAGAGACTTGTTAATGTTCATTACATTGACAAGGAGGATATTCTTGAGTAACAATGCCGACACGGGTGAGGAACCATTGGTTTTTGATACAAGCCCTAGCTATGAGGATGTTGTTGCAAAAGTGAGACAAGTCTTGAAGTGGATGGACACCAATGTTGATGTTAAGTTAATAGGAAGGTATGATGTTGGAGTTGGAGCCAAATCTCGCTTGAAAAGTATGCCTATCACCTCAGATTTGCATTGGGATGTATACAAGGAGAAAGTATCCCAATCGGAAGACAAGTCACTTGAATTGTTTGCCACCAAGGTTGAATCTCCTCGGTTTACCTTTGATTTGAACCGGCATGTCTCTTCCCCAATGGATGACATGAGCGAGAGGACAATGGTGCCACTTGTTGAGCATAGGATTGTGGTTGATGCCCCCAATGTTTATCCCCCACCACGTCCCCGTGTACCATCTATCAAAGCAAATGAGGTTGAGTTGTATGCCCCCAATGCTTCTAGCCAACCACCAACTAGACAAGCAAATGAAGTTGAGGTGATTGCTAGTGACGGAGTAATTCAAGAGGATGAAGATGCTTATGATGATGACGAAGAGCAAGAGGAAGGGTTTCATGGTAATGATGTTGGTGACTTGGATGCGTACATAGCGCAAAAGGACATGGATCGTGACTTGCCTTTTAGGCATCAATATGCGTATGACTCGGATGACGAGGGTCCAGTTGAACAGTTGGACGAGGATGGATTCACAAAGGAGGAGAACCAAATCCACTTTGAGCTGACGGGCTTACAAAAAAGAACTCACTTGTTTAAAGATCTCAGCCTTGCCCATAAAGCTGTTGTTGACGGTGGAATGAGAATGACGGCGATTGAGCCAACACCATGCCCGGATCCAGGAGAACCAAGGGTGGAGAATGAGGACGAGAATGCTTATTTGAAGAAAGGAGTGAAGTTTCTGAGCTTGCCTATGCTGAAGTTTTGGTTGGCTGACTATGCCATTCGAAACCATAGGCCATTTTATGTTGAGCACTCCGACATGAAGTTGCGTTACACCGTGGTGTGTGAGCAAGAAGGATGCCCATGGAAGGTTCGTGCAAGAAAGCTTAAAGAAACCGAAGAATGGGTGTTAAAAAGTTGTGTTGCCACTCATAGATGCAAACCTCCATCTAAACGACTTAGAAAGACACACCGTCAACTCACATCTGAGTATCTCGGATACAAATGGATGAAAGACATAGGCTTTGATCCCACTGTGAAAGTGAGGTTTCTCATGCGAACGGTGAAAAAACAATTTGGTTATGAAGTAAAGTATGGGAAGGCATGGAAGGCAAAGGCAAATGCTATTAGGATGTTGTATGGTGGTTATGAAGAAGCATACAACCAGCTCCCAAGGTTGTTGGCCGCCATTGCACATAGGAACCCGGGCATGTTTCATGTGGTCGAGGATCACGAGGGAGTGTTCCACCGTGCCTTCTGGAGTTATGGACAATGTGTGGAGGCGTTTCAGCATTGTCGTTCGGTCTTGTCTATAGATGGCACGTTCTTGACCGGTAGATACAAGGGAACACTAATGGTAGCAATGGCGCACTCATCAAACGACAACGTGTTACCGTGTGCATTTGCTTTGGTGCCTTCCCAGCACCAAGACAACTGGGAGTGGTTCATGGGTCATGTTAGGCACAACATGATTGGGGCTAGGGAGGTATGCATCATATCGGACCGGCATCATGGCACACTCAAGGCAATGGACATTGTTATTCCAGGATTTCCAAAGCTTCACCACAGATGGTGCATGAGGCATTTCGTGGCCAACTTTTACCGGGCATGTAAGAGCAAGGAGCTCAGCAAAGACCTTACCCATGTATGTGTGGCCTTCACCACCCAAGGTTTCGATGCTCGGTACAACAAACTATTTGCAGCGGTGAACGAAGGGGGAAAAGACTTCTTAACTAGGAATTTAAGCGAGAAGCACAAGTGGGCACACGCTCATGACGATGGTGGTTGGCGATATGGCGACATGACGAGCAATCTGGTAGAATGTTCCAACAATGTGTTGAAGGGTGCTTGTGCATTGCCGGTGACTGCAATAGTGGAGTACACCTTCTTCAAGCTTAATGAGTACTTTCAGAGGCATTCTGAAGAGACTGCAAAATGGATAGGTGAAAAAAAGGATTATCCGGAAAAGGTTGATGAATGGTTACAGTTACAAGCAAGCAAGTCTTCACGACAACAAGTTATCATATTCGATAGAATTGAAATGATCTATCAAATTGATGAGCCAGGTGGCACAACACGAGACGGTAGACAATATGGTGGTGCTGCATTTGAGGTGAAACTGAAGACTCGGTGGTGCCAGTGCGAGAGGCCTAGTAAGTATCATTGGCCATGCTCGCATTTGATAACGGCGGCGAAGGCGAGAAACATACATTTTTGTGATGGAAAAACCGTGTGGATGCAAGAGTTCCATCTGGAAGCTACTAGGTTGACATGGGCGCCAAGATTTCGCCCTTTCTTAGACCAATCACAGTGGCCTGAGTACCATGGCCCTCATATTAGGCCAGACCCTCTTCTGAAGGTGGAGACGAAGGTTAGAAGGAGAACTAAGAGGTTCAGGGGTGATATGGATGACCTGGCTGGATACACTGGCATGAAACAATTTGGTAGCGGTCATTTCATGGAGGCTCCTGACACTATCAACTGTGGGGTGTACGGTGAAGGGGGACACAGCGAGCGGACATGCAATAATGAGAAAACCAAAAAAAGAAAAACAAGTCGTGGAGGCGGCACCGATGGTGAACGAGGTGGAAGAGGTGACGGTGGTGGTGGTCGAGGAAGCACAAGTGTCAGAGGTGGTAGTGGTGGTCGTAGAGGGAGCACAAGTGCTAGAGGTGCTAGTGTTCGTAGAGGGAGTACAAGTGCTAGAGGTGGTGGTCGAGCTAGCACAAGTGCTAGAGGTGGTGGTCGAGCAAGCACAAGTGCTAGTGGTGGTGGTCGAGCTAGCACAAGTGCTAGAGGTGGTGGTCGAGCTTCTACAAGTGCTAGAGGTGGTGGTCGAGCAGGCACAAGTGCTAGAGGTGGTGGTGGTCGGAGAGGAAGCACAAGTGCTAGAGGTGGTGGTGGTCGTAGAGGAATGGTTGATAATGGATCGGCCTTCGGTTTTTTGCTTAATCCAGATGGTTGATCTAATAATAATGGTATATTATTTGTTCATACAATTCCTAGCATTTATTCATTTACTGTATTTACGCATTTACTCTCTTTATGTCTTGTGCTAACAATTGTTCTTTTTGTAGGCATGGCTTCATCCGATTCCAGGACGAGGCCGGCGTGCGCGGACCAAGAGGACATGCCGAAGACGTGGATGGAGGCCAGTTTGGACAAGGAGAAGGAGAAGGATGTGCCCACACCAACATGTTGGTGTGCTGATGTTTGCAAGCTGAAGGTGTCCACTGACCGCAACAAGTCATGGACAGAAGGTAGAAGGTTTTTTGTGTGTCCCAACTATGCACATGATCGTCGAAGGCCAACTAACGCATATGACATACCACCGGTATGTTAGGTGTACTTTCAAAAAACATCAATAAGTTGTCACTCATATGTCTAACAAAAACATGGTTTATATGTAGTCCCCTCCTCCACTTTGCAAGTACTTCACTTGGATAGATCACGAGGTACCAAAAGATGTCCAAGAGGACCAACGTTGAGATTGGTTACGGAGGCAGCGCCTATTCGAGGAGTCCTATGCATGGGGATTGGAGCGGGAGCGTCGTGAGAAGGAGGCTAGTGAGCGCAAGAAGCGTGAGCAAGAGAGGGCACGCAAAGAGAAGGAGGCTCGTCAAGAAGAGAGGGCAAGAAAACTTGCAAGGGCTCGCGATGCACGAGAGGAGGACGAGGCACGTGACAAGAAGGGAAAGTGGCCCCGTACTACTCAGTAGACAAATGGAAAGGCACCGGCGTCGATGATGAACCGTCTAGACTTTGTTTAATGTATGAACTTGCTATTCGAGACCTTGTGTGGTCAAGAACTACTTATGTCATTCGAGACTATTTGAGATTATGTGCAAACTATGTTCGTCATTCGAGACTAGTTAGTATGCTTTGTTCATATTTTTGGTTGAGACTAGCATGCTTTGTTCATATTTAACAGTGTTTGCTACAAGTTGCTAAGCAAAAAACATTAACAAAAGACAGAAGTGTGTGCAAAAACACCAGGTCCACACCCAGACGCCAAGGACCCTGGTGTCTGGCTCACTTTGCTCGCGCAGGTGAGCAGACAAGCTGTCTGGTGTGTCTGATGGACACCCAGACGCCAAGGTCCCTGGCGTCTACCTCCCACACCCAGACGCCAGGGACCCTGGCGTCTGGCTCACTTTGCTCGCGCAGGTGACCAGACAAGCTGTCTGGTGTGTCTGATGGACACCCAGACGCCAAGGTCCCCGGCGTCTGCCTCCCACACCCAGACGCCAGGGACCCTGGCGTCTGGCTTGCTTTGCTCGCGCAGGTGACCAGACAAGCTGTCTGGTGTGTCTGATGGCCATCCAGACGCCAAGGTCCATGGCGTCTGGTGTCCAGAGAGCATTCTTGTAGTTATCTGTCTGATGGATAAGATTCGAGTGGATAAGATTTTTTGGGCCCACCTCTAGCCCTCTCATCCATTCATCTCCACCTCTACCCCTCTCATTTCACTCATATCCACCCACTCTCACCTCTATCCCTGCCAACGTCACTCCCTCATCCAGCACCCTAACCCCCCCCTCAGATCTCTCATAAATCGGTCCGGTTTCACCGTTGGATCTTCAGGATTTCGAGACTAGAAGGTAAATCAACTCCACCCCCATTTTATGGTTGGTTTAATTTATCATACTTTTGCGAAAACCCTAGTTTGTTTTCCTCGTGGTCTAATGTATCATAGGTTAGCTACTAAGAGATTTGTGTGTTGTAGATGGCTAAGGAAACTCAGTGGGTGCTTAGCCCTATTGTTTATGTGCAAGGCTTGTCTCCATGTATTGTGCAAGTTAGTGAAGTGGACCTCACTTTCGATTGGTTGAAGACTAAATTCATGTTGAAGCAAGGGTTGAAGGAAGAGGATTTTGTGTAGTACGTCAACAGGAGGCAGTCAGATGGCCCCGGGGAAAGAAAATTGGTTGACATAACTGATGATGACAAGATCCAAGAAATGCTGGAAGAATGGAAATGGAAAAGGGTTGTTGAATTGCATTGCTACAGGAAACCGAGTTATATGTGATGTTCATTGTATGTGATGAACTTCTCATTCGATACTATTTGTGTAATTTGAACTATGTTTGTAATTTGCTATGTCATTCGAGACATTGTATCGTAGACCATCGTGGTCATGAACTATGTTTGTCATTTGCTATTATCATAGACAAACGTGGTAATGAACCTTGTGTGTGTGTTCAACTATAGTGGTATGAAAAGACAAAACTGACTTATATCCAAACTCCAAGGACCCTGGCGTCTGGTACCTACCCTGTGCTGGCTCCCCTGCTTTACCCTGTTTCTGGTGTCAGTCGATAGCCAAACGCCAAGGACCCTAGCGTTTGGTCCCCTGATTTATAGCCAGACGCCAAGGACACTGGCGTTTGGTCCCCTGACTTATAGCCAGACGCCAAGGACCCTGGCGTCTAGTACCTACCCTGTGCATATAAATGAGTAAATGAGTCCTCCTTTTGACAGATTTCATGGCAATCAATGAATTCATAGACATCACAGGAAACAACAATTCACATAAATCACATCATTCAGTAGTACTTTTAAATGACAAATTCATGTCAAACATTCATAGCAACTTCACGAATCCGGTGCAACTTAATTCGAACGGCAACAAGTTCATGGAAAGAAACGACAACAAGTTCATGGAAAGAGACTACACCAAGTTCATCGAAACAAACTAGAACAAGCTCATTGAAACAAACTACAACAAGCTCACTTCTTGCATACACAGGCCAAACCGGAACAAGAAGCTCACTTCCTCCTTCCTCTCTTCACCATGGTTGCAAGTGTAGGCTCCTCCTCTTCGCTAGTCTCCTCCTCCTCCTCTTCGTTGTATGCCTCCTCCTCCGCCTCAGTGTTGGCCTTATATCTTTGCGTTCCTATTGGGATAAGCTTATGAGGATACTCCGGACTATGGAATTGTGTGTTCCATGTCTTCTTTCTACCTTTCTTGCCTGGTCTCTTAGCTATGGCTTTGCCTTTCCTAGATGGTTGTGGAGCATTGCCTTGTGTTGGTTGTGTAGCCTGTGATGGTTGTGGAGCATCAACATCATACTCATGATCCTCTTCATGTGTTGCATCATACTCATGCTCCTCATGATGTGTTGGCTCCTCTTGATGTGATGGCTCCTCTTCATGGAACTCCTCCTCCATGTCCGCATTGCTCTGTAGATAACGCCGTCTATTAGCTGTGGCGGCGCGGCTACCAGGTGCATACACGTCACTGGACTGAGCACCATGGCAAGAAAGCATTGCTGCCATCTTATGAAACCGCTTCTTGAACTTCTGCAATAAGACAAAATATGCTATGATATGAGATGCACATAAATAATCCGCGAAAAGAAACTTTTATAATATATTGATCACACCTCCATCGTGCTCCTAAGAGTCCTCTCAGATAATGCACCATCAGGTGGATGACTCAGTGCAACATTGGCATCGTTGACGCACAGAAGCAACTCTCTGCCCTGCAATTCATGAACACACCAAACTTATGTATTTGAAAGAAGACAACATGATGCAAGTTTGTTAGAATAGGTCAAACAGACTACCATTTCATCATGCATCGGTGCGTAGTCAACGTGAGCCCCTCTGGTGTCTCTCACAGCCATGTTGAAGGTTTGATAACCTTGTATAGTCTCCGGGTCTTCAGACACCAACTCCAACCACTCCTCATGAGTCCAACCAGGCTTTAGCTTTAACCGGTAACGATCCGCATACCACACTTGGTACTTCTGATATGCTGACTGATTGTGAGGTCTATTCTCTGATTGCACTAATGTGTCTCTTTGATTCCAAATTTCTATCCACGCACGGTGTTTGTTTGCCCAATCCGATATATCCTCATTGTTCCTTCGATCGAACCTACAAATGATGCACGGGACAAAGCATTAGCAAACATTGACTTATTCAATGCTCTACTACATACTGAAGGCATGCTTGCTTACCGATGTAGAGATAGCATTTCCTCCTTGCTCTCCTCAATTGGAATACCTTGTCTTCTTCCAAATTGTCTTGCCACACGGTCTACAAAGTGCCACTCGACTGCGAAGAAGCATATCATTGGGCACCTTGCCCGCCAAAGATGGCTATCACGCGTGCACATCCCATTAAGATCAAAGTCACGATCTTCCACATAAGGCAACCAATATACCTGCAAAACAAAGAGATACATTGTTAGCTACATAAGTTTCATTCTTGACTAAATTTTATCTCATCGAACTTCTCAAAACCTGCTCAGCAGTCAAGGTGTCCAGCTCGTTCATATAGCACTTGTATCGCACATGCGAGCTTCCTGTGTAGACTGTCACTTGTTCCCAATAGTAAGCAAGCGTAGGGCGCCGATATGGATCATCATCATGCAACCCGTCATGATTACCCTGTGGGTTTGCCATGAGGGGGTTCTTGAAATCGGCCGTCCAACCGGGATCCGCTCCCACATCCACATGGATAGACTCCAAACAAACCCAGACAATGAGGATGTATCTCCCTTCCTCCGACACGCCAAGTCAAGCTGCAATCAAACAAACATGTTAGATATGGAGGCGCATGACAAATGCAGGATAAATGGTTGCAAATATCTCTTACCTGACGATACAAATATGCTAGTGCGGCCGAACCCCAGCTATACTGGGTATCCCAGTTATTGAGTAGCTCCAAGAACATCCAAAGGGCTGAGTTCCCGGTTGCATCTGAGAAGACTACCTTGATTAGTACATACCAAAGATAGGCCCGCGCGTACTGCTGCACAACCACATCATTGGCACCCTGAGGGCACGGATTGGTGTTTCCTCTGACCAGTTTTAGCCAGGAATGCCTCACTCTTGCGGTATCGGCCTTGCCTTCCTGAGGGCCGTCGGGCTCAACACCAATTAAAATGCCAGTCCGTTCTCGCCAATTACCAACGCTCACACGACCGGTAACAGCTTGTCCGTTGATAGGAAGGCTGCTTATCATAGCCATGTCCTGTAGGGTCATCGTCATCTCCCCACATGGAAGGTGGAACGAGTGAGTCTCCGGCCTCCAACGATCCACAAGTGCGGTCAGCGCCGCATGGTTCACCGGCGGAGTGCGTCGCTTAAACTGCAACACAAATGGGAGAAGACCCAATCTCCGAATGTAAGGCTCGTACCACGGGTCGTAAGTAAAGTCATCAGCGGAATGACCCCTCATGCGCATAGCAACTACAAGCTGCAAATAAAGTGATGTTTTAATCAATACAAGAACACAAATGAGAAACAACGAAAATTGATAAGTCTTGATTCTTACATCTCCCTTCTCAATGGCACGAGCACGATGCTCCTTATCCCACTCATCGATTAATCCGGCATACCAAGGTCCATCATCATCCGCCATCCTATAAAACAAATCACAAACATCTATGAATACATGAACAATATAAAACAATACAATTTTCTTCTCCAAGTTATGCCATATGAACAAACCATTCTTCTCAAACATAACCACATCATTTTCTTCTTCTTCATATGCACACATAATTCTTCTCAAACATACCAACATCATCTCAATCAAATAAATTTGTCAAATAATATGGTGTCACATATGCAAATACATATCATCTAGAGTACCAAATTTCACCATATCTTTTGCAAATATAGTATGCCAACAATAGGATTATCTACACATACACACATCATCTATCAAACCAAATTATCAAACAAGTCTATTTTACATACAAAAATCATGTATTCATCACCCCTCTTAGTTCAAAAAAAACCTATGGACAACATATACACAAAACGGAATTGATTTTGCCTACATGTTCAACTACACATCATCTACTGCCTACCAAATCATCTACCAACTACAAACAATTTCCTAAAACAAAGAAACTATCTACTCATCTAACATCACCTAGTGTTGAATAATGCATCCAACAAGAGAGGGGAAAACAAAAACAAATTGGAGGCAATGGGGGAGAATACCTCAAAGAAGCTTGGGGGGGTCAGATCTGCGAGTTTGAGCGGTTAATGGAGTAGATCAATGGGGGGGGGGGGGGGAGGGAGAGAAGGGGCCCCGAACAGCCCTCTATTCTTGAACCAGCGCCAGAGAAGTTGAGATGGGGATGGGTGGGCGCCCCACGCCGTTATCCAGTTACCGGGGCCAGACGCCAGGGTCCTTGGCGTCTGGCCCCTTTGCCACGTCAGCAGGTCAACGGGCAGGCGGGCAGTGCGGGCCAGGGGCCAGACGCCAAGATCCGTGGCGTCTGCTTCGCAACCCAGACGCCAGGGATGTTGGCGTCTCCTAAAAAGGTCAAAAACGAAATTTTTTGTAAGCGAGGTCAAATCGGGATTTTGTTAGCCAGAAAGGTCATAACAGTAATTTTGTCCGAAGCCGACATGATTATGGAGAGCACTCCCTCTATCCCATAATGTTATGCGTCCATGCTTTTTGAGATTTGAGTCTGACCATCCATCAGACCAATAATACATAAATCAATTTAATGAAATTTTTTACCTTTGGAAACTTCTTTTGAATACAATTCAAAGATATATGTCATGCTCCTGCCGCAGTCATCCATGTTGGTTAAATTTATGGTCAGAGTTAAAAGTTAAAAAGCGTGGGCGCACTACATTATGGAATGAGGGGAGTAAGAGCATCTCCAGCCGTTTGGTCCCCCAGGGGCTTGAAATAGCGCCACCTGGGGGCGTCGGCTGAGAAATTGGCGTGGGAGCGATCGGTTTTCCAGCCGCCGCCCCCAAGTCGCCCCCACTCGCCGTTTCCTAAAGTATTTTAAAAAGATACTCGGCCAAAATTTGGCCAAACGCGACACATAATTCAACGAAATTTAGGTGTTCCATCGATTTTTTACATAGTGAAAACATAAACTAAAAAAACAAAAAAAAAACTACTACTGCCGCGCCGCCTACAGGTCGAAGGGCTTGCCGAAGGCGCTGTAGTCGCTGCCGTCGTTGTCCTCCTCCTTCACGCCGCCGCCATCCCTGCTGCTTCCCTGCCCTAGGTTGCCTTGGCTGACGGGTATGGCTAGCGGCGGTGCCTCGTCGTTGCTGTCCTCTAGGACAATGACGCCGCCTTTGTCGCGGCTGCGGTACCGAGTGGCGATCTCCTCGAGCGCATGGCGCTGGTGCTCCATATCCAACCGGACGTAGTCCTCGCGCGCCCACTTGATATCGGCCTCGTCATCGCCGGCCATGTCGTCGTGCTCGCTCTTGACGGCGGCAAACCTAATGTCGCTTGAACTACATCGGTATTTCCCCAATGAGGAAGGGATGATGTAGCACAACTATGCTAGGTATTTCCCTTAGTGATGAAACCAAGGTACCAATCTAGTAGGAGAACCAAGCAACACTATGTAAACGCACACAAAGAATAAATACTTGCAACCCGAAGCGTAAGAGGGGTTGTCAATCCCTCCACGGTAAAAAGATAGATAAAATTATGGTAGATTGGATAAATAGCTCTCGATAAGACACAATATAAAATAAATAGCAAAAAGAAAGGTATTTTAGGGTTTTTGGAATAATAGATCTGAAAATAAAAGCGAATAAAAATAGATTGGAAAGAAAATATGATAAAAAAATATATGGCTGTAGATTTCACTAGTGGCTTCTCTCGAGAAAATAGCATACCGTGGGTAAACAAATTACTGTTGGACAATTGATAGAACATATAATAATTATGATGATATCCAGGCAATGACCATTATATAGACATCACGTCCAAGATTAGTAGACCGACTCCTGCCTGCATCTACTACTATTAGTCCACACATCGACCGCTATCCAGCATGCCTCTATTATATTAAGTTCATGAAGAAACGAAGTAATGCAATAAGAAGGATGAAATGATGTAGCTAGACGAGATCTATTCATGTAGAAATAGCCCCCATCTTGTTATCCTTAATAGCAACAATACATGCGGGTCTTATTGTCCCTTCTACCACTGGGAAAGAACACCGCACGATCGAACCCATCACAAAGCATCTCTTCCCAAGCCAAGAAAAATCAATCTAGTTGGCCTAACTAAACCAAAGATTCAAAAAAGAAATACGGGGCTATAAGTAATCATGCATAAAAGAGATCAAAGAACTCAAATAACTTTCATGGATATAGATCTGATCATAAACTCAAATTTCATCAGATCCCAACAAACACATTGCATAAAGAGTTACATCAAATAAATCTCCAAGAGACCATTGTATTGAGAATCAAAAAGAGATAAAAAGTCATCTAGCTACTACCTACGGACTCGTAAGTCTAAAATGAATTGCTCACGCATCATCGGAGAGGCACCAATGAGGATGATAAACCCCTCTGTGATGGTGTCTAGATTGGATCTCATGGTTCTAGAACCTGCGGCGGCTAGAATTGTGTTTCGTCGACTCCCATAGAGTTTTTGGAATATTTGGGTATTTATAGGGTGAAGAGACGGTGCGGGGGGCCACCGAGGTGGGCACAACCCACCTAGGCGCGCCTGGGCACCCAGACGCGCCCTGGTGGGTTGTGCTTCCCTCGGAGCCCCTCTCTGGTACTTCTTTGGCCCAACAGGTGTCTTCTGGTCCAGAAAAATTCTCCAAAAAGTTTTGCTGCATTTGGACTCCGTTTGTTATTGATTTTCTGAAGTAAAAACAAGCAAAAAACAACAACTGGCACTGGGCAGTATTTCAATAGGTTAGTCCTAAAAAATGATATAAAGTTGCTATAAAATAATTGTAAAACATCCAAAAATGATAATATAACAACATGGAACAAGAAAAAATTATAGATACACTGGAGACGTATCAGAGCCCCGGCTCCGTTTTCGGCTTGACGAGGCGGTAGGAGGGAGCAAAGGAGCCTCTACTGCCCTTGTTGATGACGAGGGCGCAGCCGCAGGCGCGCCGCGCGAGCGGCGTCTCCACGGGCTCGGCCTTGACGTTTGCGAGCTCCGGCGAACAAGAGGAGCGGAGGAGGAGGAGGAGGAAGAGAACCCACCCGCGATGCGCCTCGGCAGCCAAGGGTCGCCGCTTCGGCGGGGGACCGGTGCTGGGGCCGTCGGGTACTCAAGCAGCGGTTCGTTGCCGCCCTCGAGGTGCTCGAGACGAAGTATAGCGTGCGCCCGGGGATGCCCCACCACAGGCGACGGTCGCTGGAAGTACGCCGCCCACTGCGCGTGATTGTTGGCCCCATACTCCAGGCGGCCCTGCACCTCCTCCGGCAGGGAGGCCCGAACGAGCGCGATCTCTCCATGGAAGCGGTCAGCATCGGGCCGCGGGAGGACTAGGACACCTCCTGCGCTGAGCCTCTACCGTCCCGGCACACACATATCAGGCGCTGCCGGGTAGTTGGCCTCGTGGAGGAGGTAGGCCTCCCACTCATGTAGGTGGCAGCGGTCGAAGCCGTTGGCCACCGCGCCATCGCCGTGGAATCGCTCTTCCATCGGCGGTTGT
>NC_041381.1:569523596-569528568 GCF_002162155.2 Triticum dicoccoides | reverse complement strand
GGGGATTGAGTGGAGATGCTCTAATAGAGACGGGCGAGGGAGACTTCGATCGAAGACAGCGAATGGATTTTCTAGCGCGGTGTGCTTAGCGTTTAGCGCGGCCGCTCGAGACGACGAAAGAGTGCATGCACTTTTAGAATTTCATGAATAATATTTGCATGTGGGATTGACTTGGTTCGGGGCTAGCTAGCTAGCTATTAGCCTACCTGACAGCATAGTGTGGTGCTGGAAGCGAAGGAAATTCAGTGTTGTATGCGAGGACATGAGCATCCACTGTTGTTTGCTAGTGATGTAATGTTGAACTACACATATGTAGTACTCCCATGTAAAGAAATATAACAACGCTTAGATCACTATTTCTTTATGGAGGGAGTACAAAATTTTCGTTGAGGGCTGGGCGGGCTATGGCCTGCTGTTGCCCTCACGTATCTTCGCTGGTGGCCATCGCGATTGATCTACCATGTTAAAATCAATATCTAAAATTGGAAATGCAAGAAAGGAAGCAAATATCTTCTGAAACTAATTATAAATAAATGAACACAATTTTGATAATATTAAATAGCCATTAGTTTGATTCAATAATACAATTTCGAAATATTAAGTTACATGCCATTGCCATGTTACACACACTAGTATAAAAACAGTCTAACGAACGGTAAGTGAGTGCCTGAGCTCCCATGAGTCCTTTATATAAGCCTCTTATTTGCTTCAAAACTCGTAAGCGATGGGCCTGAATCTCAAAAGTGATGGAATAAAATTTGATATAAAGGCTAGACTGAATGCAAAAGTATGTTCATTAACAGTGCTATTTTATCGATTCATAATAAAGGGACGTCACATGATAACTACAAACCAACGACGTAAATCAAATTAAAACTGATTAGATTGCGATCGAACTTGAATGGCTTTATCTAAAAAGCTAGGCTAGTATCCTTAATTCTGAAACTGAAACCATAATGAAATCGCAAAGTTCATTTGTAGCTCAGGCTACATGGAACCTCTTATCCTCAACCCTCCAGCCTTGCTTTGAGATCCGTACTCTTCAACTAACTTACAACAAAAAGATTTCTCTTTTTTGTTTCTCTAAAATGAAGGAACATATGAACTTCAAACTTTGCAGATCAAACAAACATTAGAACATCAATGTGTGAAAAAACTTTCAGATTTTTTGGTCTGATATAAATATACAAAATGAGATTTTGTTTGACTAAAAATATTATTTTAAGTATTTAAAATGCATGAAAAAGTCTGAAAGTTTTTTCCCAGATTGTAGTTAGAATGTATCGTTGTTCTGCAAAAGTTATGTTGTGTCATTTGAGAAAAAACAAAAAGACAAATTCGTCTGCACGGATCGCGATGCAGAAATGAATGGCAAAGATAAGGGGTACCATGTAGCCTAAGCTACAGAAAACACTAGTAGAAAACAGGGCTAACGTTCGGGCCTGGCCAGCCCATTAGTCCCGGTTCTTCAAGAACCGGGACCCATGGGGGGTATTAGACCCGGTTCATGAGCCAAGGGGGCCGGCCGGGGCCTCATGGGCATTGGTCCCGGTTTGTGTGGAACCATTTGTCCCGGTTCAAGCCCCGAACCAGGACAGAAAGGGGGGCTGTAGTCCCAGTTCATGCCACGATCCGGGACAAATAACTTGCCTATATATACCCACCGCCGCGGCAGAGCACTCCAGTGCTCTGTTTTTTCAATCCGGCGAGGAGAGGGCATTTGGGTGCTCTAGTTCACCTCCTATGCACATGAGGTGCTCGATGAAATGCCCGAGCCACACTAGTTAAGCTTTCTCCTCTCGAAGCTCGACCTCGGAGCTCCATTTTTTTCAAGATATGTCTAGATTTAGCGGTCCGTCACGCCCCGTCCCCGTTTTCACCGTCGTTGATTGCCCGCGCCAATCTCGTCGCCGGCACCACCGTGGTGAGCCTTTTATTCTTATCTTCTTTCTGATACTTGTCTGATTTTCTTACTTTAGATAGATATATTTGTCTAATTTTTTTACTTTTGACACACATAATTATATGTAATGCACGCAGATGAACCGGCAATGGATGTATGGTGACAGACACACCTCCAAGTACATTAAGGGCGTGCATAATTTTCTCGAAGTGGCTGAGACAAACAAGCAGAATGGTTTTATGTGTTGTCCATGCACTAAATGTGGGAATACGAAGTCTTACTCTGACCGGAAAATCCTTCACACCCACCTGCTTTACAAGGGTTTCATGCCACACTATAATGTTTGGACGAGGCACGGAGAAATAGGGTTTATGATGGAAGATGGCGAAGAAGAAGAGTACAATGACAACTATGTGCCCCCCTGAATACGGTGATGCTGCAACGGGGGGAGCTGCTGAAGATCAAGAGGAACCAGACGATGTGCCCAATGATGCTGCAACGGGGGAAGCTGCTGAAGATCAAGAGGAACCAGACGATGTGCCCGATGATGATCGCCGCCGGGTCATTGTCGATGCAAGGACGCAATGCGAAAGTCAAAAGGAGAAGCTGAAGTTCGATCGCATGTTAGAGGATCACAAAAAAGGGTTGTACCCCAATTGCGAAGATGGCAACACAAAGCTGGGTACCGTACTGGAATTGCTGCAGTGGAAGGCAGAGAATGTTGTGCCTGACAAAGGATTTGAGAAGCTACTGAAAATATTGAAGAAGAAGCTTCCAAAGGATAATGAATTGCCCGATAGTACGTACACAACAAAGAAGGTCGTATGCCCTCTAGGATTAGAGGTGCAGAAGATACATGCATGCCCTAATGACTGCATCCTCTACCGCGGTGCGTACGAGGATTTGAACGCATGCACGGTATGCGGTGCATTGCGGTATAAGATCAGACAAGATGACCCTGGTGATGTTGACGGCGAGCCCCGCAGGAAGAGAGTTCCTGCGAAGGTGATGTGGTATGCTCCTATAATACCATGGTTGAAACGACTGTTCAAAAACAAAGAGCATGCCATATTTATGCGATGGCATAGTGAGGACTGTAAGAAAGACGGAAAGTTGAGAGCACCCGCTGACGGGTCGCAGTAGAGAAAAATCGAGAGAGAATACTGGGCTGAGTTTACACATGACCCAAGGAACGTATGGTTTTGTTTAAGCGTGGATGGCATTAATCCTTTCGAGGAGCAGAGCAGCAATCACAGCACATGGCCCGTGACTCTATGTATGTATAACCTTCCTCCTTGGATGTGCATGAAGCGGAAGTTCATTATGATGTCAGTTCTCATCCAAGGCCCTAAGCAACCCGGCAACGACATTGATGTGTACCTAAGGCCATTAGTTGAAGAACTTTTACAGCTGTGGAATGGAAACGATGTACGTCTGTGGGATGAGTACAGACAGGAGGAATTTAACCTGCACGCGTTGTTGTTTGTAACCATCAACGATTGGCCCGTTCTCAGTAACCTTTCAGGACAAACAAACAAGGGATACCACGCATGCACGCACTGTTTAGCTGACACCGAAAGTATATACCTGGGAAGCTGCAGGAAGAATGTGTACCTGGGCCATCGTCGATTTCTTCTGACCAACCATCAATGTTGAAAGAAAGGCAAGCATTTCAAAGGTGAGGCAGATCACTGGAAGAAGCCCGCCATGCGTACAGGTGATTACGTACTTGCTATGGTCAATGATTTACACGTAATCTTTGGAAAGGGTCCCGACGGACTAGCTGTTCCGAGTGACGCTGAGGGACACGCACCCATGTGGAAGAACAAATCTATATTTTGGGACCTACCCTACTGGAAATACCTATAGGTCCGCTCTTCGATCAACGTGATGCACGTGACGAAAAACCTTTGCGTGAACCTGCTAGGCTTCTTGGGCATGTATGGGAAGACAAAAGATACAGCTGAGGCACGGGAGGACCTGCAACATTTGCACAAAAAAGACGGCATACCTCCAAAGCAGTATGAAGGTCCTGCCAGCTACGCTCTTACCAAAGAAGAGAAGGAAATCTTCTTTGAATGCCTTCTTAGTATGAAGGTCCCGACTGGCTTCTCGTCAAATATAAAGGGAATAATAAATATGGCAGAGAAAAACTTTCAGAACATAAAGTCTCATGACTGCCACGTGATTATGACGCAACTTCTTACGGTTGCATTGGGGGGGATTCTACCGGAAATCGTCCGATTAGCCATTGTGAAGCTATGTGCATTCCTCAATGCAATCTCTCAGAAGGTGATCGATCCAGAAATCATACCAAGGCTAAGGAGTGATGTGGTGCAATGTCTTGTCAGTTTCGAGCTGGTGTTCCCACCATCCTTCTTCAATATCATGATGCATGTCCTAGTTCATCTAGTTGACGAGATTATCATTCCGGGCCCTGTATTTCTACACAATATGTACCCCTTTGAGAGGTTCATGGAAGTCCTAAAGAAATATGTCTGTAACCGCGCTAGGCCAGAAGGAAGCATCTCCATGGGCCATCAAACAGAGTATGTCATTGGATTTTGTGTTGACTTCATTCCTGGCCTTAAGAAGATAGGTCTCCCTGAATCATTGTGACGCCCGGGTAATTAAGCTACAGTAATCCCCGCTAATGATGCCATGACACCTCGGTTACTGTGGATAATCTCTCGTTAGTTCGAAACGATTCATATTCAAAATTTGAATTTAAGTTAAACAATTAAAGTTTTCAAAAGTCGAAACTAAATTGTTCCTAATGTGTCTAGTAATCCTTAGTAAATATTGGTGGATAAATTATCTTTTAATAAAATATTTAAATGCACTAAAGTAATAGAAATGACAGCAAAAACAATTAATTAGATGCCTTTTATAAAGTTATAATAATAAAACTAAATTAGTAGTGTGCCAAAATAATTGTGGCAGTGGACTAATTAGTAATACTAATTTAGGTGCTGACTAGGTATTTTATGAAACTAAAATAAAAGAAACTTTAAAAGAAAACATTAAAGAAAATAAGTAAAGAAAAAAAAAAGCAAACCCCCCATCACT
>NC_041381.1:569522480-569523100 GCF_002162155.2 Triticum dicoccoides | reverse complement strand
CGCTGGATCTGGATCGAGACCGATCCCCTCCCCCTCAGTGCTCGTTCTGGATCGGGGCATGGAACCGCCGTCGCCAGCCACGATCGCCGGAGCCACCCCCTCGTCTACCTCCACCTCGTCGGACGCCTCTTCATCATCTCGTCCCCGCCGCCCGAAGCTCCTCCGCCCCGACCCGACGCCGTCGCCCGTCGTCGTCGGACCACCTCGTTGGACCGCCTTCGTCGCCCGCTTCCTCGTCCTCCTCCTCGACGGCCTCACCAGGCCTCGTCGTCCCCCATCTCTCCTCGCACGTGAGGACCCCTTCTCCTTCCCTCCTCTGCCCTCGCTCCCGCACGGTCCCCGTCCTCGTCCTCGCTCGCCTGGGGCACACTCGAACCCGCGGTCACCGCGCCCCCGTCTGTCCCGCGCTGCGTCTCACTGCCGTCGTCGCCCCGTTCCCCTCCGCGCAGGCGCTCGCGCTCACAGCGCGTCGACCACGCCCGTCCATCGCGGCGCCCACCATGTTCACTGGCCACGCTCGCGGGCCTCTGGCCGTGCCAGTTGTCGCGCGCGCTCGCCCAGCCGCGGCCCAGTGCGCGCCCGCTCACACCACCGCACCTCGCTGTGCCGCCCCGCTCCGG
>NC_041381.1:569514812-569522470 GCF_002162155.2 Triticum dicoccoides | reverse complement strand
TCGGACCACCTCGTTGGACCGCCTTCGTCGCCCGCTTCCTCGTCCTCCTCCTCGACGGCCTCACCAGGCCTCGTCGTCCCCCTTCTCTCCTCGCACGTGAGGACCCCTTCTCCTTCCCTCCTCTGCCCTCGCTCCCGCACGGTCCCCGTCCTCGTCCTCGCTCGCCTGGGGCACACTCGAACCCGCGGTCACCGCGCCCCCGTCTGTCCCGCGCTGCGTCTCGCTGCCGTCGTTGCCCCGTTCCCCTCCGCGCGGGCGCTCGCGCTCACAGCGCGTCGACCACGCCCGTCCATCGCGGCGCCCACCATGTTCACTGGCCACGCTCGCGGGCCTCTGGCCGTGCCAGTTGTCGCGCGCGCTCGCCCAGCCGCGGCCCAGTGCGCGCCCGCTCACACCACCGCACCTCGCTGTGCCGCCCCGCTCCGGCCACTGTCACCGGCGCCGGGCCAGGCGCCGCCCCCCTTCACCTGTTGGCCGCAGCGCCCTACCGGGCGGGCTGGAGCCCGAGAACTGCCACCCACGACCCGTTAAGGCCCCTGTCCGAATGACAAGTGGGACCCGCCCCAGAAAACGATTAAAAAAAGTAATAATAAAAAGAATTAAAATTAACTAATTAATTAAGCGGCTTAATTAACTTAACTTTAGTTAACCTGCTAGTTAACTAATTAAACTATAATTAGGTAAATAAGAGAATGACAGGGGGCCCCACCCCTGTTGACCAGTCAAGCTTTGACCGGTCAACTGGGTCCCCCTTGGCCCACCTGTCAGCCTCTGGGTACACATCTGTGTATACAGAGCGGGGTACTTGTAGCATTTTAGCTTCTATTTCAAATTAAAATAAATTCAAAAAAATGATTTAAATCTTTTAAAATTAATATAAAATAAACCGTAGCTCGGATGAAAATACTTTCTACATGAAAGTTGCTCAGAACGACGAGACGAACCCGGATACGCAGCCCGTTCGTCCACCACACACCTCTAACATACCAAACACGCAACTTTCCCCCTCCGGCTCCTCTGCCCGAAAACATGAAACACCGGGGATATTTTCCCGGATGTTTCCCCCCTTCGTCGGTATCACCTACTACCGCGATTGGGCACACCTAGCATCGTTACTTGTCATGTCATGCATCGATATGCATTTGTTTGCATTGTATTCATTGTTTCTTCCCCCTCTTCTCTCCGGTAGACTACGAGACCGACGCTGCTGCTGCCCAGTTCGACTACGGAGTTGCCGACCCCTCCTTCTTGCCAGAGCAATCAGGCAAGCCCCCCCCCTTGATCACCAGATATCGCCTACTCTTCTCTATACTGCTTGCATTAGAGTAGCGTAGCATGTTACTGCTTTCCGTTAATCCTATTCTGCTGCATAGCCTGTCATTGCTGCTACAGTCATTGATACCTTACCCGCAATCCTAAATGCTTAGTATAGGATGCTAGTTTATCATCATTGGCCCTACATTCTTGTCAGTCTGCCTTGCTATGCTATCGGGCCGTGATCACTTGGGAGGTGATCACGGGTATATACTATACATACATACATACTATACAGATGGTGACTAAAGTCGGGTCAGCTCATTGAGTACCCGCAAGTGATTCTGACGAGGGGGCTGGAAGGACAGGTGGCTCCATCCCGGTAGAGGTGGGCCTGGGTTCCCGACGGCCCTCGACTGTTACTTTGTGGCGGAGCGACAGGGCAGGTTGAGACCACCTAGGAGACAGGTGGGCCTGGCCCTGTTCGGCGTTCGCGGATACTTAACACGCTTAACGAGATCTTGGTATTTGATCTGAGTCGGCTACGAGCCTATACGCACTAACCATCTACGTGGGAGTAGTTATGGGTATCCCGACGTCGTGGTATCAGCCGAAGCACTTCAGACGTCAGCGACGGAGCGGCGCGCGCCGAATTGGACTGGAACGCCACTAGGCTAGGTCTGCTTTCGGCCGCCCTTGCAACGTGCAGGTGTGCTATGGGCGATGGGCCCAGACCCCTGTGCGCTTAGGTTTAGACCGGCGTGCTGGCCTCTCTGTTTTGCCTAGGTGGGGCTGCGACGTGTTGATCTTCCGAGGCCGGGCATGACCCAGGAAAGTGTGTCCGGCCAAATGGGATCGAGCGTGTTGGGTTATGTGGTGCACCCCTGCAGGGAAGTTTAATCTATTCGAATAGCCGTGATCTTCGGTAACAGGACGACTTGGAGTTGTACCTTGACCTTATGACAACTAGAACCGGATACTTAATAAAACACACCCTTCCAAGTGCCAGATACAACCGGTGGTCGCTCTACCTCAGGGATATGAGGAGGGGATCGCCGGGTAGGATTATGCTATGCGATGCTACTTGGAGATGCTACTTGGAGGACTTCAGTCTACTCTCTTCTACATGCTGCAAGACGGAGGCTGCCAGAAGCGTAGTCTTTGATAGGACTAGCTATCCCCCTCTTATTCTGGCATTCTGCAGTTCAGTCCACTGATATGGCCCTTTACACATATACCCATGCATCTGTAGTGTAGCTCCTTGCTTGCGAGTACTTTGGATGAGTACTCACGGTTGCTTTCTCCCCCCCTTTTTCCCCTTTCCTTTCTTTCTGGTTGTCACAACCAGATGCTGGAGTCCAGGAGCCAGACGCCACCGTCGACGATGATTCCTACTATACTGGAGGTGCCTACTACTACGTGCAGGCCGCTGATGTCGAGCAAGAGTAGTTAGGAGGATCCCAGGCAGGAGGCCTGCGCCTCTTTCGATCTGTATCCCAGTTTGTGCTAGCCATCTTATGGCAACTTGTTAACTTATGTCTGTACTCAGATATTGTTGCTTCCGCTGACTCGTCTATGATCGAGCACTTGTATTCGAGCCCTCGAGGCCCCTGGCTTGTATTATGATGCTTGTATGACTTATTTATGTTTTAGAGTTGTGTTGTGATATCTTCCCGTGAGTCCCTGATCTTGATCGTACACATTTGCGTGCATGATTAGTGTACGATTGAATCGGGGGCGTCACAAGTTGGTATCAGAGCCGACTGCCTGTAGGAATCCCCCTTCCACACTCCTTGGCCGAAGTCGAGTCTAGACATTGCAAAAACTTTTACTAACTTGGCTGTGGGCCCATGGGCCCACGTCGCCATCGGGAGGTATTAGGATCTTTTATTCCTCGACCTTTACTCTGGGATTCTGAACCCTCTTCTATTCGGGTTAAACGATTTCTACTAAAAACTAACTTTAGGTTCTCGAAAATACTTTCTCCCGGAGAGCCCCTTCAGTCCAGATGGTCACCGACTGCACCAGAAGATTTCGGAGATACTCTTTGATATTCTCTCGAGACTTTGTGCCCATCACTTTTGCTATTCCCGACCACCGATAAATCCTTATGGATAACTACTTACACTTGCCATTCTTATGATCATTCCCCATTGTTCTTGTTATTACAAGATACCCAAAGTTTTCTCTATTGTTCCGAGAATAATTCGTGCCTACTGCCTAGCAGTTCTTTGCCACATGAATACCCCTTCAAATAAATCGCCGCACTTGTCAAGTATCAGCTCATCCCCAGTTGTTCATGAGTTTCACAAAAGTCTTCAAAATACTATTCGATCTTCCGAAAATCCTCTGGAGCCTTTGGCTCTTGAAATTCTTGTTTGCTCGCATTATGGTTAATCCCATAAGTCTCGTAGTCTTAATGACATTCCTTGTCATTATCATTTTGAGTCTGTTGACTCAATATGTTTGCGAATGCACGCAATCATCATTGATCCTTATAAATTACTTCTCCGGCTAAGCTGCCATTCTTTTAACTGGAATTGGTTCTCGACCAATCCAATTGTCATTGATTGTACCCTAAGGCTATTCAACTTATCCATCCCTACTCAGAGCATTGCTTCTGATCCCTTGATTTGGAAATCATAATTCCGTTGCATTTGACAATTGAGTTAGTCAGTTGTTTCTATAATCTGATCTCCTTGCAATCTTCTTCCTCTAGTTGAGTACCGATGCTCACGTCAGATCCCTTGTGGACCACCAGATCCTTTGTTGGATTTTATCTGACAACGCCCTTCATATTCAATAACCTTGTGAGCCTTTCCTCTGATACATAATGCCTTTGGTAAATTGTATCCTCTGCTTTCTCAACCATGCTCTTCCTTTGAGCTTGAGTTAATTACTTCTGAAGATTTGGTATATGATTCTAAGATGCTCCGATGGGTTGAACCTATGCCTTCCTTAATGGGTGTGAACTCGAAAGTTTTCACGAGTCGTACTCTTCTGGTAGTTTGCCAGATAAAATTTCAAACTACAACTTCATTGAGCGCGAGAAGTGAATGAAAGGTTGTGCATTGGAGAAGTGGGAGTCGACCTTGAACTTTGCGTTCATGCCCATGGACACGATGTACATCCTCTCATCGAAGCTTCTTTTAAAATCAATTATTCCCTTGGTATAAGTTCATCTTATATCTGAGATCTGGCCTTTATGCAATCGTGGTTCTGACCATGTTCTCCTTTAAATATCATGTCCTGTGCAAGTTTAAGCACTTGTCTTCTATAGAGCAATACCCCAGTTCAACTTCTAGTTGATCTGTCGTCGAGTATTACCACCTGGTATCTCGAGATTATCTTGGAACTGCATAATTTCTTATGAGTTCTTCATCAAGTACTACATACTCACCGATTTTTTCATGGGCTCGGAGTTATTGAACACTCAAAGACACCGATAACTGAACCGAGTCCGCTCTACGGTTCAACAACTCTTCAGTAAGCTTCTATAAGTACGAGTTTGTACCCGACCACGCCATTCCTAGCCTGTTTGGCTATATCTTTGTCGTGATGATTTTAACTGTGCTACCCGGTCCTTCTTCTCGGAGCACAATTTCCGACGATGAACTAACCTTACGTCGATCCTCATCGTCATATCATTTCGCCTTGAACAACAAGCTTGGTTTCGATTTTGTGTCGTACCCTTGGTTCCAATAACCTTTCACTTCATCATTACTTAGACTTGATGTCGTCGCTGATCGATTACATCTTCATGAACTCTCGCGACAAATGTGTCGTGATCCTCATCAACCTTATGAGTTCTTCCAGGATATCAATTGAATTCATGATGAGAAATACCATCCTTGTCCCTCGATGATTTGAGTTATCATCGGCAACATTCTTGTCTCCCCCCCCCCAACACAAACTTGTTCACAATTTGTGTTGTACCTTGGTTTCCTTGCTATCCAGCAATTGTTCTTCTTTACCTTGAAGTATTACCATCCTTTATGTCAACAATGTTCTGAGATTTGTTCCACCTCTTGAGAATTCTTGACATAGAAATACTTCTCACCATCACCATTCTTTCTTGGTCCCTGTGTTAATTCCAACAAGTGAACGGTGTTGTTTGGATTCTTTCCTTCTAGCAACCCTATCTCTTTGAAGTTAATGGTCGAAAGTTCATTCTTAGGCTATTGATTATTGCATCACCATTCTAACATTGGTCGTGCAACCCAACCCGTACTTCGGGCGCACCCTTCAACCAGTGTTTAATTGTGTATGTTTTCCTCGAGCATACTTCCTTATATCATTTGATCTAACAAATGTTATCCCATTGTTCACTTAATGGTGGAAAACCATCTTTTGGGAATCTCGGCGAATTGCCGTTGAGTTCACCAGACACCTCCTTGTCCACTCCTTGGGTTAATGATGAACTCTTGTTAATGGAAGTCACTTCATAGTTCATTTCCCGAGAATCTTACAGTGTCATCCCATCAATTGGTGTTGCACCTTTCTTCCCAGGCATCCTGAGCCTGAGGTATCCTGACACCAATCATACCTGAATCTCCGTCAGATATGATGGTTAGGACAACTTTCCAAGAGTTATGATATTGATCCTTTGATGACCCGGTAACATGATGTCATGCCTAGCACCCCCCCCCCCCGGCTGGAGGACCTATCATTATAGATTCCTTTTCAGCAAGGTTATCCATTCATCCGTGAGGAAATTGTAAGACTTATTCTACAAGATATTCCTGATGGATCCTTCGTTTACCAAAGTCTGATCTTCACACGAAGACCCTGTCAAGGCTATCTCGAAGCATGTCAATGGTACTTCGATTTTCAACAGGAACATTTGAAGCACGATGCTAAATTTTATTTATCATTTATCCTAACTCCGTTGTATGGGTAATGTCATGATATTTCTCTCCCCTTTCCTGAAGGGTTTTCTACGTTATATCCTATCATGGATATCATCCTCTGCTTGTCCTTGGGAAGGAATTACCCCTGAAATATGTGTGTATACACATTTTCCTCCCCATTGTTTTGATTAAACCTGGAGATCACCTTTCCTTTCCATTGGTTTATTTAAACCTTTCTATGATCTATATGATATAAACAGTAATAATTCCCTACTTGTGCAAACACCTTGGTGTACAACTCGGTCAGTGAGACCCTATTACTTTTGTTGATGACATTTCGGTAACCACCGATGGACGGGAACTTGCCTATTAGTCCGCCTCGTCCAACGAGCAGGAAAATGGTTCTCTTCGTCCCTCGCCCTTGGTATCGACGTTGTTGCCGACTTAATCGACAGGCTACCCTCTGACATGCCTTGCTTGCATGATCGCGCAAGACGTCTCCGCCCTTCCTACTTTTAACCCACATGGTGGGCCATAACCCACAGTTCCACCCGGATCGAAACCTGACTCTCCTGTACACCCTCATGTTTCCAAAGTTCTTCCTCGCGCGTGGACTCGTAAGTAATTCATGAGCCACCTTTCCGACGAGATCATCAATTCTGGCATCGGGCACAATAATTATCCAGTTGCTTTGAAACCACTTTCACCTTCTGACTAGGCCTTGAACGATTGCCTGGCTGCTTGAAACTTCTTATTGTACCTCCCAACTTTACTCTCGATGTCTTTTAAATGTTCAAACTCGAGAGGTACTCATATGCTCATTCATGGGTTAATCCCAGATTATAACACTTATAACATTCTGTCGTTGCCGACCTGCCCCGTTACCTATTCGTAAATGCGATGGAGTTCCCGAAGAAAAGAGCCGACTTCATCATGAGGACCTGAAACAGAGAAATGAAGACATCAATGAAAGGGATCAACCTCTTTGAAAGGGCAGCCAAGACCGAGAAGACTCGTTAGGTTTTTCGCTACCAACACCTTTCCCCCATTACTCCACCGCTTAAATCTCGGGACAAGATTTCTTGTAGTGGAGGAGAATTGTGACGCCCGGGTAATTAAGCTACAGTAATCCCCGCTAATGATGTCATGACACCTCGGTTACTGTGGATAATCTCTCGTTAGTTCGAAACGATTCATATTCAAAATTTGAATTTAAGTTAAACAATTAAAGTTTTCAAAAGTCGAAACTAAATTGTTCCTAATGTGTCTAGTAATCCTTAGTAAATATTGGTGGATAAATTATCTTTTAATAAAATATTTAAATGCACTAAAGTAATAGAAATGACAGCAAAAACAATTAATTAGATGCCTTTTATAAAGTTATAATAATAAAACTAAATTAGTAGTGTGCCAAAATAATTGTGGCAGTGGACTAATTAGTAATACTAATTTAGGTGCTGACTAGGTATTTTATGAAACTAAAATAAAAGAAACTTTAAAAGAAAACATTAAAGAAAATAAGTAAAGAAAAAAAAAAGCAAACCCCCCATCACT
>NC_041381.1:569486687-569513642 GCF_002162155.2 Triticum dicoccoides | reverse complement strand
AAAAAAGTAATAATAAAAAGAATTAAAATTAACTAATTAATTAAGCGGCTTAATTAACTTAACTTTAGTTAACCTGCTAGTTAACTAATTAAACTATAATTAGGTAAATAAGAGAATGACAGGGGGCCCCACCCCTGTTGACCAGTCAAGCTTTGACCGGTCAACTGGGTCCCCCTTGGCCCACCTGTCAGCCTCTGGGTACACATCTGTGTACACAGAGCGGGGTACTTGTAGCATTTTAGCTTCTATTTCAAATTAAAATAAATTCAAAAAAATGATTTAAATCTTTTAAAATTAATATAAAATAAACCGTAGCTCGGATGAAAATACTTTCTACATGAAAGTTGCTCAGAACGACGAGACGAACCCGGATACGCAGCCCGTTCGTCCACCACACACCTCTAACATACCAAACACGCAACTTTCCCCCTCCGGCTCCTCTGCCCGAAAACATGAAACACCGGGGATATTTTCCCGGATGTTTCCCCCCTTCGTCGATATCACCTACTACCGCGATTGGGCACACCTAGCATCGTTACTTGTCATGTCATGCATCGATATGCATTTGTTTGCATTGTATTCATTGTTTCTTCCCCCTCTTCTCTCCGATAGACTACGAGACCGACGCTGCTGCTGCCCAGTTTGACTACGGAGTTGCCGACCCCTCCTTCTTGCCAGAGCAATCAGGCAAGCCCCCCCCTTGATCACCAGATATCGCCTACTCTTCTCTATACTGCTTGCATTAGAGTAGCGTAGCATGTTACTGCTTTCCGTTAATCCTATTCTGCTGCATAGCCTGTCATTGCTGCTACAGTTATTGATACCTTACCCGCAATCCTAAATGCTTAGTATAGGATGCTAGTTTATCATCATTGGCCCTACATTCTTGTCAGTCTGCCTTGCTATGCTATCGGGCCGTGATCACTTGGGAGGTGATCACGAGTATATACTATACATACATACATACTATACAGATGGTGACTAAAGTCGGGTCAGCTCATTGAGTACCCGCAAGTGATTCTGACGAGGGGGCTGGAAGGACAGGTGGCTCCATCCCGGTAGAGGTGGGCCTGGGTTCCCGACGGCCCTCGACTGTTACTTTGTGGCGGAGCGACATGGCAGGTTGAGACCACCTAGGAGACAGGTGGGCCTGACCCTGTTCGGCATTCGCGGATACTTAACACGCTTAACGAGATCTTGGTATTTGATCTGAGTCGGCTACGAGCCTATACGCACTAACCATCTACGTGGGAGTAGTTATGGGTATCCCGACGTCGTGGTATCAGCCGAAGCACTTCAGACGTCAGCGACGGAGCGGCGCGCGCCGAATTGGACTGGAATGCCACTAGGCTAGGTCTGCTTTCGGCCGCCCTCGCAACGTGCAGGTGTGCTATGGGCGATGGGCCCAGACCCCTGTGCGCTTAGGTTTAGACCGGCGTGCTGGCCTCTCTGTTTTGCCTAGGTGGGGCTGCGACGTGTTGATCTTCCGAGGCCGGGCATGACCCAGGAAAGTGTGTCCGGCCAAATGGGATCGAGCGTGTTGGGTTATGTGGTGCACCCCTGCAGGGAAGTTTAATCTATTCGAATAGCCGTGATCTTCGGTAACAGGACGACTTGGAGTTGTACCTTGACCTTATGACAACTAGAACCGGATACTTAATAAAACACACCCTTCCAAGTGCCAGATACAACCGGTGGTCGCTCTACCTCAGGGATATGAGGAGGGGATCGCCGGGTAGGATTATGCTATGCGATGCTACTTGGAGATGCTACTTGGAGGACTTCAGTCTACTCTCTTCTACATGCTGCAAGACGGAGGCTGCCAGAAGCGTAGTCTTCGATAGGACTAGCTATCCCCCTCTTATTCTGGCATTCTGCAGTTCAGTCCACTGATATGGCCCTTTACACATATACCCATGCATCTGTAGTGTAGCTCCTTGCTTGCGAGTACTTTGGATGAGTACTCACGGTTGCTTTCTCCCCCCCTTTTTCCCCTTTCCTTTCTTTCTGGTTGTCACAACCAGATGCTGGAGTCCAGGAGCCAGACGCCACCGTCGATGATGATTCGTACTATACTGGAGGTGCCTACTACTACGTGCAGGCCGCTGATGTCGACCAAGAGTAGTTAGGAGGATCCCAGGCAGGAGGCCTGCGCCTCTTTCGATCTGTATCCCAGTTTGTGCTAGCCATCTTATGGCAACTTGTTAACTTATGTCTGTACTCAGATATTGTTGCTTCCGCTGACTCGTCTATGATCGAGCACTTGTATTCGAGCCCTCGAGGCCCCTGGCTTGTATTATGATGCTTGTATGACTTATTTATGTTTTAGAGTTGTGTTGTGATATCTTCCCGTGAGTCCCTGATCTTGATCGTACACATTTGCGTGCATGATTAGTGTACGATTGAATCGGGGGCGTCACAATCATGGTATGAGGGGAGAATGACTGGAAAAGGCACGCTTGAAGGGGACTCAATAATATGCCGGGACGGATATTCTTGGTCTCAGGCACACTACACAGTACTAATGAACTCTACCTTGGTGTCTCCGTATGTCAATGAACACAAGAACAGTCTGCGCTCCAAACACCCGGAGCGGTGCGACGACTGGATTACAAGTGAACACATCGGAACTTTCAGCAGTTGGTTGGAAACACGTCTCAGAGGTGAGAACACTGTTTGTGCTGAGCTGTACTCGTTGTCCAGGGGACCATCTTTGATTGTATTGACTTACAAAGGATACGAGATAAATGGGAATACATTTTACACAATCGCCCAAGATCAAAAGAGCACCAACCAAAACAGCGGTGTCCGCTTTGATGCAGCAACCGAGAGGGGAAAGGACACATATTATGGTTACATAGTGGACATATGGGAACTTGACAACAGAGTAGATTTTAAGGTCCCTTTGTTTAAATGCAACTTGGTCAATCTGTCAGGAGGCGGGGTACAGGTAGACCCACAGTACAGAATGACAACAGTGGATCTGAACAATCTTGGGTACACTAACGAACCGTTCGTCCTAGCCAATGATGTGGCACAGGTTATCTATGTGAAGGACATGTCTACCAAACCGACAAAAATAAAAAATAAGGAAGTGAATACATCATACGATGAGTCAAATCGCCACATAGTTCTTTCAGGAAAAAGGGACATCGTGGGAGTGGAGGGCAAGACAGACATGTCCGAAGATTATGAAAAGTTTCATGAAATTCCTCCCTTCAAAGTCAAGGCTGACCCAAGCATCCTGATAAATGATGAAGATTATCCATGGTTACGGCGCAATAAGGAAAGGACACAAGCGAACAAAAAGTGAAGACTTTCTCCACAACTATTATGATGATACCATGCCAACTTTCAACCTTTTCGTTGTTCATTCAAAATGCCTGTTGTAACAGACAAGTTTCTGTATGAAATCCTGATACTTTGAAAGAGATTGTCTGTTTTGTACATGAAGTGCATCCAGTTTTTACTGTAACCCTCTCAACTTTCTTGCACATGCTATGTGGATGAAATGATGATACCATGCCAACTTTCAACCTTTTCAGAGTTCATTTGAAATGCTTTTCAATTTCAAGGTCTTATAACTCAAAAAAACCAGTAAATGTTTTTATAAAACTCTAATAGCAAAAGGAATCAACTAAAAAGCTTTTATAAACCTCTAGTATTTTTTAAACTAAAATTATATAAAATTTATGCAACTAAAATTATCAAATTATTTTCTGTTCAAACATGAAAAGCAGAAATAATTATCATAAACAATTCTTTGTTAGAAACTTTAGTAGCAAAAAGAATTTTCATAAAGATTTTTTTTTGATAGAAACTAAAATAACAAAATCTGTTTTTCAATATAATGATAAAACACAGTAATATTAAATACCAGGAAAAAGAATCACTCCAAATATATATTTAGTTGCATAAAGATTATAATTATTCAAATTTGGAAACTAATGGAGTAGCAGAAAGATTATAATTATTCTGAGCTAAAAGAAAAAAGAATAAAGAAATAAAGAAAAAATCAAAAGAAAATAAATAATTCAAAGCAAAAAATAAAATAAAAAAATAAAAAAAGTGCCACCTAAAGGGCCACCACGGCCTGAATACGACTAGAAACCCAACAATGGGCCAGGATTCAGGCCCGCAATAGGCCCAATAGGCCCACAGGCACATATAGTGCGTTTAGGCCCGTAAGCCTGCATTTGCGAGGAGCTCGAGAGGGCAGTGGGACTGGGGCTTATAAAGCACTCTGGAGCTCCCTCGGCTAGCGAGGTGGGACTAAACTTTCGTGCCGTGGCGCGGGCAGCACAGGGGCCTTTGGTCCCGGTTGGTGGCACCAACCGGGACTAAAGGGGTGCAATGGTACCGGTTCGTGAACCAGTACCATTGCACCCCTTTAGTCCGGATTGGTGCCACCAACCGGTACCATTGCACCCCTTTAGTTCCGGTTGGTGCCACCAACCGGGACCAAAGGCCTCGGGCTGCTGAAAATAGGCCTTTGGTCCCGGTTGGTGCCACCAACTGGGACTAAAGGGTGGCATTTGTCCCACTTTGTGCCACCAACCGGGACCAATGTTGTGCCTATATAAGCAGCACTCATGAAAATTTGGTTCAGTTCGTTCTTCCCTGCCCGACGCCGCCAGGCTGCCCGTCTCCGCCTCACCGTCGCCGTCGTCGCCCCGCGCCTTCCCGCGCCGTCCCGCACCGCCCCGACGTCGTCCCGTGCCACTCCGACGATGTCGCCGCCCCCCGCCCCGCGACGCCGTCGGCCCCTGCCCGTCGCCGCCCCGCCCCGTGCCGCACCTCACCGTCGACCGTCGCCGCGCCGCCCCTCACGCACTGTCACCGTCCCCCGTCGCCCTCGCCAAGCCCCTCACGCCGTCGCCATCCCGTGATCAATTTTTTTGCTAATTTAATTTGATTTAGTAGTTAATTTAGATGTGTTGTATGATTTAGATGTGTAGTTAATTGAGTTAAATTTTGTTAGATTTTTTGTTAGATATGTAGTAATTTAGATGTGTAGTTTATAGATTTTTTTTCATATTGTGTAATTTGTTCATATTGTGTTAGATTTTTTTTCTGTTAATAGATTTTTTTGTGATATTATTGTTGAATATGCATGTTTGTATGTTCGTATATATGCAAAGATTGAATATGTCAATTTTTTATGATTTTTTTGTGTTCATAGAATTTTTATGATTTTTTTTCTGTTGTAATTTTGTTCATAAAATTTTAATGATTTTTTTGTTCATAGAATTTTCCTTGTCAATTTATGTATATGTTCATATTGTGTATGTATAGGAAAATTGTGCATGATCAAAGTCATTTATGAATATGGTCATATTTAGAATAGAGGAAAAAGGAAAATAAGAAGAGAAAGTGTTTAATATAATTAGTTAGAAAAATAATAGAACTATAGTTAAACTAGTTTATTTTATTTATAGTAAGTGCTTAATATATAGTTGAACTAGCTAGTTGATTTAATAAACTACTTTATTCTACTATATATAGAAGTAGTTTATTTTTGGTAAGTACTACTTTATTTATTTATAATAAGTGCTTAGTAGTTCAACTAGTTGATTTAATTAATAAAACTACTTTATTTTACTATATATAGAAGTAGTTCCCACATCGACGTCGACGATGCCTATCCCGCATCCTCGTCGTCGACTCGGCGGTGGAGGCCTGCTTAATCAGGGCCATGTCCGGGATTGGGCTCCGTCGGGCTGGTATTGGGAGGTGCTACCTTCTGGGGGACGTAGGTTGGTGAGAAGCCAGCCCGTTGTTGACCCAATCCTTGTTTGGTAGCGGTCGCGTGGGCCAGTGACGGTGCCGAGGCTTCCGGACACCGCGGAGGTGGTACGTCACAGTGTCAGCGAGGAGGACGAGCACGTCCGTCATTACATGGTTGCGCTGGAGGGCAGGTTCGACAATACCTGGCAGGTTCTTCAGCGATCTCACTAGAGCTATGATCTTGTGATGGTTCCTTATCTTTGGGTGTCCACCGCCCGCGATGATACCCGTCGGGCGCTACGGTTCTAGCTATATTGGCGATGCTATATGTATGATAGTATTCGAGGAGTATTAGTGATAATATTCGACGATGTACGGACACAAGAGATGATGTACTTTTGGTTATAATTGAATGCATGCTAATTTGAATACTGTTTTATTTTACGATTTGGTTTTGCTTATTGAATGCTCATATTGTAAAAAATACTCCTGATTTGAATGCTAAAATTGAAGAGCCCCCTCCATCATCCATGCCGTCGTGGGGGTAGCTTCTCTTTCATTCCTGTGTGCTAGACAATTTGGTGTAATAATGCAGTCGGGAATGAAAGGAGGAGCTACCATCACCAATAGTCAACCCGTGATTAATAATAATGATCTAATTTAGGTTTTTTTAGTACATATATTTAATTGTACAAGTTTAATATTTGAATTATGAATATAGGCCGAAAATGTCATACTCGAATGACAAAAACCGCCCGGGGGAGTGCGACTGGTGCCATGATGACCGAGGTATGTGTGACAGGTTCCTTGAGCTGGACGAAAATCGGCGCTTCAGCATTAAGCTCGAGGAGACCTTCGATATTCATACGGTACGCAACGACGACAATAGTTTTTTTTTCATAATTAAGCACGACTTTAACTACTTTAACGTGTATTTTTCATCTTTTTCAATTCGACTAGCTTATCCCATACTATGCAAGACGCTATGTCTTGGAGAGGATGGGTTTTGAAGACCATGAAAGTGTGAAAACCAAAAAAATTCACTAAAGGACCCATCATGGTGTGGATTTTGAAATAAAGTTGTACAATGCTGAGAGTGTAACCCATTTTGGTTGCAAAAATTGGGAAGCACTTTGCAAGATGTATGATTTTGATGAGGGTATGCTTATCACCATGGATCTTGATGATCTTACAATCGAGCAAGATAATATAGACATTTGGGTCCTTGTGAATACACAAACATAGTTATTAAGTAATTTATATTGTTTATTTCAAAATAGTTGACAGCTTATTTTCATTGACAGCTTATTTTCATTCTTCAAACAATGTGCGGAAGATGCTAGACAAAACCCACTACACCGATGGCTTCGAATTAACTTATAAGGAGAAAAATCATCTGATCGCATTTTGTACTGATCTTCAAAATTACAATGTCTACAATCGAACTCCTTAACATTATGGTCAATACGTGCCACTAATGCACGTGTTCAACTACGGTAACTACCATGGAGATACCCTGGTAAGATTTTTTACTATTACGACATCCGTGCATCGATCTTTTTGCATACTTCTAAAACTAGTACATCATTGCTAACTACGAAGTTATTATTATGTTTTTTAACAAATAATCCTGAATGATTGTGTGCCTCATCTGATGTATACGCACGGTCATCTTGATGTTTTGAACATACAACCAGGTCGTCCTACGAATCTCAACTATCCATATCGGATTTCTAAAAGAAGTGGAGACATGACAATCAAAGAATGGAAAAAATGTATGGACAGTCATAAGGAGCTTCTTGGAAGCAAAAGGAAGCGAAGCGCAAGAATTGGAGACAGGATGATCTCCATTCTTCATAATGGAGAGTCAGGGTCTATAGTGTTTTATGTTATTTTATTTTAAGTGTGTTTAATTAGGTTCTACCTGATACTGATGATCATGTGCTAAGAACAATTATATAGGGTTGGGTTCGATGACTATGAGTATGATGATTGTATGCCTTGTTATTAATAACGAGTAGAAGTTGTATGATGATGCATGATTAGTAGGACTTGTTATTATATATGATGATGTATGATGTGAGCATGAAGAGTTATTATATATCAGCGGGTGAAATGAACATAGCAATAGCGTTGGTAAACCAAGCACGAAAATATAAGAGAGGACACTTCTCTCTATTAGCTAGCTAATAACAACCTAAATTAACCCCCAAAACCCCTAAACCAGCCACTTTCAAAAAAAAACCTCCGATGCAGACAGCTTCTGACACGTGGATGTCTTTTGGTCCCGGTTTATATCACCAACCGGGACCAAAGGCCCCCCTGGTTGGGCTGCCCGCAGCTGCCACGTGGAGGCCCATCTGTCCCGGTTCGTGTAAGAACCGGGACTAAAGAGGGAGGCATTAGTAACGACCTATTAGTCCCGGTTCAAGAACCGGGACTAGAGGCACGCACGAATCAGGACAAATGCCCTGTTTTCTACTAGTGAAACCACACTCGAATGAAATGCATCATTTTCCTTAAAAGTGGTGCAGAACTTTCAGTGGTACGCGTGTCTTGCATTTCAATGGCATTTCTACTTAGTTTCTTTTGGCACAACAGGTACTTGAAAGTGAATCACACTAGCAAGCGAACCAGTAGGCTAAAAACCCGAATCAACCAACTCAGGCCTACATTTTTGTCAGATAGAATTATCCGACAATTGTCGTGATGTTCACTTTCCTCATAGTTGCCACTAGGCTCCTTCAATGCTCGTGCATCTCTGTCCTAGACATATGATCGCACGCTCAAACCACTTCTGCCACTTCATCGACAACCCCATCAACCGTCTGTACATAGTTTTCTACCTTATTAATGAAAATGACAGAGCTTTTGTCGTTGTTACAAAAAACAAAACAGAAACATCCCGATCGCCCTCTTACATTACGTAAATCAGATTAAATCTGGTTAGATTGTGATCGAACTTGAAGGGCTTTATCTAGAAAGCTAGGCCAGTATCCTTCATTCTGAACTGAAATAAAAATGAAATGCACCATGAAGTTTTTCTTATAAGTGGTGCAGAACTTTTAGCATGCATGTCGTCTTGCATTTCAATGGCATTTCTATTTAGTTTCTCTTGGCACAAGTCAGCTACGTACTTGAAAGTCAAGATCACACTAGCAAGCGAGCCAGTAGGCTAAAAACCCTAATCAACCAACTCAGCCCTACACTTCTGTCAGATAGAATTATCAGACGATTGCCGTGATGTTTACTTTCGTCATAGTTACCACTAGGCTCCTTCAATGCTCGTGCATCCCCCTCGTAGACATATGATCGCACGCTCAAACCACTTCTGCCACTTCATCGACATCCCCATCAACCGTGGCCACTTTCCTCTATACATACTTTTCTATCTTATTAATGAAAATGATAGCGCTTTTGTCGTTGTTACAAAACCAGAACAAAAACATCTCCATCGGCCTCTTACATTGGCCACACTTCATTCCAATTAGAAAAAAATGGAAGTACCTAGATTTACCATGCATGGTTCTATTTTTAGTATACGTAATAACAAACAAACATGTTGAACCAGAGCTATAAGACCAGCATAAGTGGCAGCTGACGCATCATGAGTTTGGCATGGTTTGACAATTAGAACATTGTTGCACACATGAGTGCACGGTATTAGTAGGTGGTGTATATATGAGTTAATTCCATCTTTTTTTAATGGTAAAATGTATGCTTGTGACAGAAAACATCATAAATTGGTAATCTGTCAAATTTTGACCTTTAACTAAAGATTCCTTCCACATTTTGCCCCCATTTCAATTTTTCCCTAAACGAGTAGGTGGTATTTTTTTTTAGTTTCGTGCTGCTTTTCATTTTGAGTTTTTTTTCTCTCTGTAAAAACGGGTTTACATGTTTAGCTTGACATTTTCTCAAACAGGTTGAGGGCACGGTCGAAATTCCCGTGGCAGCACATCCTACTACTCCCACCTCTTCCTTCTCGTGCCCACCCCTCCTTCCACCTTCTTCATCTCCTAAGGGTCAACTTCCCTTAAGCGCATGACACTGGCGCACCTCCTCCCGGGCCTGCCGCCTTCAGATGCACACGTCCGCTGCGGACCCGGGTGATCTCCACAAACCGCCTTGCCCCCGCGATGTCCTATAGCTCGCGCTCGTCCACGGCGAACACCTTGAAGCTCCGCGTTCGTAGGGCGTTGCCGTCGGTGAAGATTGCCACCGTGCTGACTACGAGAAGGACGGCACCACCGTCGTCGCCAGGGCCATCTCCAGGAATTGAGGCCCCGGTGGGAAATGTGACCAGGGCCCCAAAAGTTAGCAAGAAATTGCATAACTAATATAAGTAGACATATTTTCACTTAAAAATATAGCTTTGGATATGTGTTAGTCCCTCCGTCCCATAATGTGAGGTGTTTTTTGACACTAATGTAAGACATTTTTTGACACTAGTGTAGTGTTAAAAAACGTCTTACATTATGGGACGGACGGAGTAGTTCGTATAATATTTAGAAATATATCACATAGTAGTGCCAAAGAGTAAGCATATTTTTCGAAAAGGGGGTTTGCCCCGGCCTCTGCATCAGAACTATGGATACGGCCATATTATTAATAAGCAAAAGATCCAACAAAAGTCTCGTAGTCTCAAACAAACAAAAAAAAGGTTGTGCTCAACACAGAGCACTAAAGCAACAAACCAGACAGCCACAACCGGTAGGCAAAAACAACAGATAGGAGACTAAACACATATCCTATTACATGACCGCCATCCAAACCGGTTGAATAAATCCCGTGCTACTGTCTCCCATCGGATAGATCCAATAATCAAATGCTCCATGGCCTCCGTAGGAGTGAGTAGCGACCACATACGGATAAGTGAAGTGGCCCTGAAGATAACCTGCAAGAAATGAATATTTATTGTTCTGTTAAAAACCAAATCGTTTCTGCAGTTCCAAATTACCCATAGCAAAGCACATACTCCTACACGGATATGCCTCGATGTTACAATGTCAATCCCATCTAACCACGTCCCAAATAACGTATTGATGGAATTCGGAGGAGAAATATTAAAAGCTCTATGGACCGACCTCCACAAAATCTTTGCCAGAGGGCAATCGAGAAAGAGGTGTCTGACTAATTCATCACTATCACACAAACTACATCTTTTAGAACCCAACCAATTGCGTTTCGCCAAATTGTCTTTAGTTAAGATAACCTGTTTATGTAGAAACCACATAAACACTTTGATTTTTAAAGGCCCTTTGACTTTCTAGACATGCTTCGAATTAGGAATAACGCTAGTGTTGATAATATCCAAATACATGGATTTAACAGAAAACTCCTCATTCTTAGCTAGTTTCCAGCGCAACTGATCTGGCTGTTGGAAGAGTTGGACGTCCATCAATCTTCTCACAAGATGGAGCCAAGCTTCCCAGTGGTGCCCCACTAGCGTCCTCCTGAATTGAATATTAAGAGGATTTGACTGTACTATTGTTGCAACGTAAGCGTCTCTTGCGGAACAATACTATAGAGAGAAGGATATTGGATTGCAAGGGGCGTCTCCCCTAGCCATGTATCCTCCCAGAATCTTGTGGAAGTACCATTGCCAACTACAAATTTTGTCCTATTGAAAAAGGCTGCTTTTACTCACATGAGTCCCTTCCAAAAAGGTGAATCAATCGGTCTTACCGTCACCTGGGACAAGGTTTTGGACTGTAGATACTTATTATGAAGAATCTGTGCCCAAGTGGCATCCATCTCTAACGATAACTTATACAACCACTTGCTGAGAAGACATATGTTCTTCACCTCTAAATTTTCAATGCCTAGACCCCCTTGGTCTTTCGGCCTACAAATGATATCCCATTTAGCAAGTTTCTACTTTCTTTTTAAATCATCGCTCTGCCAGAAGAATCGCGATTGATAGAAATCTAGCCTCTTTCATACACCAACTAGTACTTCGAAAAAGGACAATAAAAACATAGGCATACTTGTGAGAACCGAATTAATCAAAATCAATCGTCCTCCGTATGACATGAGCTTGCCCTTCCAACAACTCAGTTTTTTTTCAAATCGATCCTCAATGCTCTTCCACTCTTTGTTAGAAAGCTTGCGATGGTGGATCGGTATACCCAAATACGTGAAGTGTAAAGATCCCAATTCGCACCCGAAAAGTTCTTTGTAAGCTTGTTGTTCTTCTTTAGCTCTTCCAAAGCAGAACAATTCACTTTTGTGGAAGTTAATCTTCAACCCGGTAATTGTTCAAGCAAACATAAAACTAACGTCATGTTTCTCACTTTAGCCAGATCATGCTCCATTAAGATGATAGTATCATCAACGTACTATAGGATAGACACTCCCCCTTGAACTAAATGTGGGACAAGGCCACCTACTTGACCATCTTCCTTGGCCCTTCCAATTAGGATTGTCAACATGTCAACGACAATGTTGAACAGAATCGGCGACAACAGATCTCCTTGTCGCAGACCCTTGTGTATCTGGAAATAATGACCTATGTCATCATTTACCCTGATTCCAACACTCCCTTTTTGCGTGATCGAGTCTACCTGGTCTCTCCAAGCCTGATCGAGTCCTTTCATAAGCAAAGCCTGCTGAAGAAATGGCCATTTTACCTTGTCGTACGCCTTCTCAAAATCCACTTTGAAAACCACCCCATCTAGTTTTTTCGTGTGTATTTCATGGAGCATTTTATGCAGAACCACAACCCCTTCTAGGATGTTCCTGTCCGGCATGAAAGCGGTTTGGGACGGCTGCACCACAGAATGCGCAATCTGTGTAAGCCTAGTAGTCCCAACTTTGGTAAAGATCTTAAAGCTAATGTTAAGAAGATAGATCGGCCTAGATTGCTCAATCCTCACAGCCTATGTTTTCTTAGGAAGCAGGGTGGTAGTGCCGAAATTCAAGTGAAAAAACTGCAACTGTCCCAAGAAAAAATCCTGGAACATCGGGAGCAAGTCCCCCTTTATGATGTGCTAGCATTTTTTATAGAACTCCGTCGGGAAACCATCCGGGCCTGGAGCTTTATTATTTTTCATTTGGGAAATTGCTTCAAACACCTCTTTCTCCAAAAACGGAGCTGTCAAAATGTCGTTCTCGTCAACTGCAAGCTGAGGGACATCTCGAACCCTCGACTCATCCAAAGAAACAAAATTGTCCTCAGGAGGCCCAAACAGTTGCCTGTAGTAATTGGTTATATATTCCTTAAGGTTCTCCTGCCCTAAAATCGTTCGCTCGTCTTGCTCAAGCTGAAAGATTCGCTTCTTTCGGTGCTTGCCATTGGCAATCATGTGGAATAATTGCGTGTTGTCATCCCCTTGGACAATTTTGCGAACTTTAGCTCGCAAAGCCCACTTCAATTCCTATTCATGGAGTAGTTCTTTCAATCTTAACTCCGCTTCCACTTTAGTTTCCAGTTCTCTGGTATCTAATATGGAGGACTCAGCTTTTAAGTCTATGGATTGAATCAGCACCAGGTACTTTTCCTTCTCCGCCTTATATATCCCACTAAGATTTTTAGCCCAGCCCCGCAAGAATTGCCTCAAGTGCCTGATCTTATTTTGCCAGCGCTCAACACTCGTTCTCCCTCCTGAATCTTTAGCCCATTCTCTTGCTATTAGATCCAGAAACCCTTCTCTTTCAAACCACGCTGATTTGAAAGAAAACGTACTCTTGTTCCCCACATGTGTTGCCTCTCCTGAGTCAACCAACATAGGGGTATGATCGGAGATTGCGCGAGAGAGCGCTTGAACCGTCACAAGGGGGAACTTCAGTTCCCATTCGACGCTCGCTGGCACCCGGTCCAGCTTCTCAAAGGTCGGGACGGGTAATGTATTGGCCCAAGTGAACTTTCTACCAGAAAGCTTAATCTCTCGAAGATCTAGACTTTCTATAATTGTATTAAACATGAATGACCCTCTGCCGTGAAAGTTATCATTGTTTTTTTCCTCCCGTCTACGGATAATGTTAAAATCACCCCCAACCAAGATGGGGAGTTGCTCATTACCACAAATACGTACTAAATCCGCAAAAAAGTCTGGTTTAAGTTCTGGTTGCGCGGCTCTATATACCGCCACCAAAACCCAATTAAACCCACCAGCCTTTGACCGAACCCGAAACTTAACCACAGAGTCTCCCATCACGACATTCCTAACTTCCAAAGAATCACAATTCACCCCAAGTAAGATCCCACCGGATCTTCCTCTTGGAGGTAAACAATGCCAATCAAAGTCCACCCCACCCGATAGTGTACTAAGGAATTGGGGGTGAAATTGTCCCTTCCAGTTTCTGACAGGGCAATAAAATCCAATTTGTGTTCAATAGAGGCATCCGCTAAAATTCTTCTTTTAGCCAAGTCCTTAAGACCTCTGCTATGCCAGAAAATTCCTTTCATATTTCATCATGAAATTTTTTAGTAGTTCGGATCCTAGCACTTCTACGCACAGCCGACGCCAGATAAATCCAACGATTCCACTTGCGTTTAGTTCTGTTTTGGTCCTCTACCCGGTCCCCACGACCAAGCTCGGTGGACACCTCCACCTGGGACTCAGCAATAATGGAATCACTTGGGGAAGTAGAATATTCATCTTCCTCATTCTCGGGAAGAGATGGTGGCAGATCCGCACAAAAACTATCAAGCACATTTACCCCCAAAGCATCTACATTAGAATCATTCATAGGCTGAACAACCGCTAGATTTCTAATCATCTCTAAAGCGTGCTTCGCTTCAAGGTCCAATAGATCATTAATGGACTTAGCAACTTCAACATCGTTACTGTTGGGGAACGTAGTAATTTCAAAAAAATTCCTACGCACACGCAAGATCATGGTGATGCATAGTAACGGGAGGGGAGAGTGTGTCCACGTACCCTCGTAGACCGAAAGCTGAAGCGTTAGCACAATGCGGTTGATGTAGTCATACGTCTTCACGATCCAACCGATCAAGTACCGAAAGCACGGCACCTCCGAGTTCTGCACAGGATCAACTCGATGATGTCCCTCGAACTCCGATCCAGCCGAGCTTTGAGGGAGAGTTCCGTCAGCACGACAGTGTGGTGATGATGATGATGTTCTACCGACGCAGGGCTTCGCCTAAGCACCGCTATGATATCATCGAGGTGGATTATCGTGGAGGGGGGCACCGCACACGACTAAGAGATCCATGGAATCAATTGTTGTGTCTTGGGGTGCCCCCCTGCCCCCGTATATAAAGGAGCAAGGGGGGAGGCGGCCGGCCAAGTAGGAGGGCGCGCAAAGGGGGGAGTCCTACTCCCAGTAGGACTCCTCCTTTCCTTGTTGGAGTAGGAGAGAAGGAAAGAGGAGGAGAGGGAGAAGGAAAAGGGGGCTGCACCCCTTGTCCAATTCGTACCATAGGGGGGGCGCAGGCCTCCTTCCTTTTGGCCTCTCTCCTCTATTCCCGTATGGCCCAATAAGGCCCATATACTCCCCGGCGAATTTCCGTAACTCTCCGGTACTCCGAAAAATACCTGAATCACTCGGAACCTTTCCGAAGTCCGAATATAGTCGTCCAATATATCGATCTTTACGTCTCGACCATTTCGAGACTCCACGTCATGTCCCCGGTCTCATCTGGGACTCCGAACTACATTCGGTACATGAAAAACCATAAACTCATAATATAACCGTCATCGAACTTTAAGCGTGCGGACCCTACGGGTTCGAGAACTATGTAGACATGACCGAGACACGTCTCCGGTCAATAACCAATAGCGGAACCTGGATGCTCATATTGGCTCCCACATATTCTATGAAGATCTTTATCGGTCAAACCGCATAACAACATACGTTGTTCCCTTTCTCATCGGTATGTTACTTGCCCGAGATTCGATTGTTGGTATCTCAATACCTAGTTCAATCTCGTTACCGGCAATTCTCTTTACTCGTTACGTAATGCATCATCCCGTAACTAACTCATTAGCTACATTGCTTGCAAGGCTTATAGTGATGTGCATTACCGAGAGGGCCCAGAGATACCTCTTCGACAATCGGAGTGACAAATCCTAATCTTGAAATACGCCAACTCAACATGTACCTTCGGAGACACCTGTAGAGCTCCTTTATAATCACCCAGTTATGTTGTGACGTTTGGTAGCATACAAAGTGTTCCTCCGGTAAACGGGAGTTGCATAATCTCATAGTTATAGGAACATGTATAAGTCATGAAGAAAGCAATAGCAACATACTAAACGATCAAGTGCTAAGCTAACGGAATGGGTCAAGTCAATCACATCATTCTCTAATGATGTGATCCCGTTAATCAAATGACATCTCATGTCTATGGCTAGGAAACTTAACCATCTTTGATTCAACGAGCTAGTCAAGTAGAGGCATACTAGTGACACTATGTTTGTCTATGTATTCACACATGTATTATGTTTCCGGTTAATACAATTCTAGCATGAATAATAAACATTTATCATGAAATAAGGAAATAAATAATAATTTATTATTGCCTCTAGGGCATATTTCCTTCAGTCTCCCACTTGCACTAGAGTCAGTAATCTAGTTCACATCGCCATGTGATTTAACACTAATATTCACATATGTATGTGATTAATACCCATAGTTCACATCGTCATGTGATCAACACCCAAAGGGTTTACTAGAGTCAATAATCTAGTTCACATCTCTATGTGATTAACACCGATAGAGTACTAAGGTATGATCATGTTTTGCTCGCGAGAGAAATTTAGTCAACGGGTCCGTCACATTCAGAGCCGTATGTATTTTGTAAATATTCTATGTCTACAATGCTTTGTACAGAGCTACTCTAGCTAATTGCTCCTACTTTCAATATGTATCCTGATTGAGACTTAGAGTCATCTGGATCAGTGTCAAATCTTGCATCGACGTAACCCTTTATGACGAACCTCTTGTCACCTCCGTAATCGAGAAACATATCCTTATTCCACTAAAGTTAATTTTGACCAATGTTCAGTGATCTACTCCTAGATCACCATTGTACTCCCTTGCCAAACCAGGGCATAGTATACAATAGGTCTGGTCCATAGCATGGCATACTTTTATAGAACCTATGACTGAGGCATAGGGAATGACTTTCATTCTCTTTCCATTTTCTGCCGTGGTCGGGGTTTCAGTCTTACTCAATTTCATACCTTTGCAACACAGGCAAGAACTCTTTCTTTGACTGTTCCATTTTGAACTACTTCAAAATCTTGTCAAGGTATTTACTTATTGAAAATCTTATCAAGCCTCTTGATCTATCTCAATAGATCTTGATGCTCAATATGCAAGTAGCTTTACCGAGGTCTTTATTTTAAAGAACTCCTTTCAAACACTTCTTTATGCTTTCCAGAAAAATTCTACATCATTTTTTATTAACAATATGTCACTTACATATACTTATTAGAAAGGTTGTAGTGCTCCTACTCACTTTATTATAAATACATGCTTCACTGCAAGTCCGTATAAAATTATATGCTTCACTGCAACTCCGAGATGCTTGCACCAGTCCATAGATGGATCGCTGGAGCTTGCACGTTTTGTTAGCACCTTTAGGATTGACAAAACTTTCTGGTTGCATCATATACAACTCTTCTTTAAGAAAACCATTAAGGAATGCAGTTTTAACATCCATTTGCCAGATTTCATAAAATGTGGCAATTGCTAACATGATTCAGACAGACTTAAGCATCACTATAGTTGAGAAAATCTCATTATAGTCAACACCTTGAACTTGTCGAAAATCTTTTTGCGACAAGTCGAGCTTTGTAGATAGTAACACTACTATCAACATCTGTCTTCCTCTTGAAGATCCATTTATTTTCTATGGCTTGCCGATCATCGGGCAAGTCCACCAAAGTCCACACTTTGTTCTCATACATGGATCCTATCTCAGATTTTATGCCCTCCAGCCATTTCGTGGAATCTGGGCTCATCATCGCTTCCTCATAGTTTGTAGGTTCATCATGGTCTAGTAACATGACTTCCAGAACAGGATTACCGTACCACTCTGGTGCGGACTATACTTTGGAAGACCTACGAGGTTCTATAGTAACATAATCTGAAGTTTCATGATCATCATCATTAGCTTCCTCACTAATTGGTGTAGGAATCACTGCAACTGATTTCTGTGATTAACTACTTTCCAATTCAAGAGAAGGTACAATTACCTTATCAAGCTCTACTTTCCTCCCACTCACTTCTTTCGAGAGAAACTTCTTCTCTAGAAAGGATCCATTCTTGGCAATGAATATCTTGCTTTTGGATCTGTGATAGAAGGTGTACCCAACAGTTTCCTTTGGGTATTCTATGAAGACGCACTTCTCCGATTTGGGTTCGAGCTTATCAGGTTGAAACTTTTTCACATAAGCATCGCAGCCCTAAACTTTAAGAAATGACAACTTTGGTTTCTTGCCAAACCATAGTTCATAAGTCGTCGTCTCAACGGATTTTGATGGTGCCCTATTTAACGTGAATGCAGCTATCTCTAATGCATAACCCCAAAATGATATTGGTAAATTGGTAAGAGACATCATTGATCGCACCATATCAAATAAAGTGCGGTTATGACGTTTGGACACACCGTTACACTGTGGTGTTCCAGGTGGCATGAGTTTGTGAAACTATTCCACATTATTTTAACTGAAGGCCAAACTCGTAACTCAAATATTCATCTCCACGATCAGATCGCATAAACTTTATTTTCTTGTTACGATGATTTTCCACTTCACTCTAAAATTCTTTGAACCTTTCAACTATTTCAGACTTATGTTTCATCAAGTAGATATACCCATATCTGCTCAAATCATTTGTGAAGGTCAGAAAATAACGATACGTGCCACGAGCCTTAATACTCATTGGTATGCATACATTAGTATGTATTATTTCCAACAAGTCAGTAGCTCGTTCCATTGTTCTGGAGAACGGAGTTTTAGTCATCTTGCACAAAAGGCACGGTTCGCAAGCATTAAATGATTCATAACCAAGTGATTCCGAAAATCCATATTTATGGAGTTTCTTCATGCGCCTTACAACGATATGACCCAAATGGCAGTGCCACAAATAAGTTGAACTATCATTATTAACTTTGCATCTTTTGGCATCAATATTATGAATATGTGTATCACTACGATCAAGATCCAACAAGCTATTTTCATTGGGTGTACGACCATTGAAGGTTTTATTCATGTACACAGAACAACAATTATTCTCTGACTTTGAATGAATAACCGTATTGCAATAAACATGATCAAATCATATTCATGCTCAACGCAAATGCCAAATAACATTTATTTAGGTTTAACACTAATCCCGAAAGTATAGGGAGTGTACGATGATGATCATATCAATCTTGGAACCACTTCCAACAGACATCGTTACTTCACCCTCAACTAGTCTCTGTTTATTCTGTAACTCCTGTTTCGAGTTACTAATCAACAAGTATCAAATACTCAGGGGCTACTATAAACACTAGTAAGGTACACATCAATAACCTGTATATCAAATATACCCTTGTTCAATTTGCCATCCTTCTTTTCCACCAAATATTCAGGGCATTTCTGTTTCCAGTGACCATTTCCTTTGCAGTGTAAGCACTCAGTTACAGGCTTTTGGTCCAGCTTTGGGCTTCTTCGCGGGAGTGACAACTTGCTTGTCATTCCACTTGAAGTTCCCTTTCTTTCCCTTTGCCCTTTTCTTGAAACTAGTGGTCTTGTCAATCATCAACACTTGATGCTCTTTCTTGATTTCTACCTTCGTTGATTTCAACATCGCGAAGAGCTCGGGAATCGTTTTCGTCATCCTTTGCATACTATAGTTCATCACGAAGTTCTACTAACTTGGTGATGGTTACTAGAGAACTCTGTCAATCACTATCTTATCTGGAAGATTAACTCCCACTTGATTCAAGCGATTGTAGTACCCAGACAATCTTAGCACATGCTCACTAGTTGAGCAATTCTCCTCCATCTTTTAGCTATAGAACTTGTTGGAGACTTCATATCTCTCAACTCAGGTATTTGATTGAAATATTAACTTCAACTCCTGGAACATCTCATATGGCCCATGACGTTCAAAACGTATTTGAACTCCCGATTCCAAGTCATTAAGCATGATGCACTAAACTATCAAGTAGTCATCATATTGAGCTAGCCAAACGTTCATAACGTCTGCATCTGCTCCTGCAATAGGTCCGTCACCTAGCGGTGCATCAAGGACATAATTCTTCTGTGCAGCAATGAGAACAATCCTCAGATCAAGGATCTAATCCACATCATTGCTACTAAGATCTTTCAACACAGTTTTCTCTAGGAACATATCAAAATATACATATGAAAGCAACAATGCGAGCTATTGATCTACGACATAATTTGCAAAATACTACCAGGACGAAGTTCATGATAAATTTAAGTTCAATTAATCATATTACTTAAGAACTCCCACTTAGATAGACATCTCTCTAATCATCTAAGTGATCACGTGATCCAAATCAACTAAACCATAACCGATCATCACATGAAATGGAGTAGTTTTCAATGGTGAACATCACTATGTTGATCATATCTACTATATGATTCACGCTCGACCTTTCGGTCTCAGTGTTCCGAGGCCATATCTGCATATGCTAGGCTCGTCAAGTTTAACATGAGTATTCTGCATGTGCAAAACTGGCTTGCACCCGTTGTAGATGGACGTAGAGCTTATCACACCCGATCATCACGTGGTGTCTGGGCACGACGAACTTTGGCAACGATGCATACTCAGGGAGAACACTTTTATCTTGAAATTTAGTGAGAGATCATCTTATAATGCTACGGTCAATCAAAGCAAGATAAAATGCATAAAAGATAAACATCACATGCAATCAATATAAGTGATATGATATAGCCATCATCATCTTGTGCTTGTGATCTCCATCTTTGAAGCACCTTCATGATCACCATCGTCACCGGCGCGACACCTTGATCTCCATCGTAGCATCGTTGTCGTCTCGCCAACTATTGCTTCTACGACTATCGCTACCGCTTAGTGATAAAGTAAAGCAATTACAGGGCGATTGCATTGCATACAATAAAGTGACAATCATATGGCTCCTGCCAGTTGCCGATAATTCGGTTACAAAATATGATCATCTCATACAATAAATTATAGCATCATGCCTTGACCATATCACATCACAACATGCCCTGTAAAAACAAGTTAGACGTCCTCTACTTTGTTGTTCCAAGTTTTACGTGGCTGCTATGGGCTGAGCAAGAACAGTTCTTACCTACGCATCAAAACCGCAACGATAGTTCGTCAAGTTAGTGTTGTTTTAACCTTCTCAAGGACCGGGCGTAGCCACACTCGATTCAACTAAAGTTGGAGAAACTGACACCCGCCAGCCACCTGTGTGCAAAGCATGTCGGTAGAACCAGTCTCGCGTAAGCGTACGCGTAATGTCGGTCCGGGCCGCTTCATCCAACAATATCGCCGAACCAAAGTATGACATGCTGGTAAGCAGTATGACTTGTATCGCCCATAACTCACTTGTGTTCTACTCGTGCATATAACATCTACGCATAAAACCTGGCTCTGATACCACTGTTGGGGAACGTAGTAATTTCAAAGAAATTCCTACGCACACGCAAGATCATGGTGATGCATAGCAACGAGAGGGGAGAGTATGTCCACGTACCCTCGTAGACCGAAAGTGGAAGCGTTAGCACAACACGGTTGATGTAGTCATACGTCTTCAGGATCCAACCGATCAAGTATCGAACACACGGCACCTCCGAGTTCTGCACACATTCAACTCGATGACGTCCCTCGAACTCCGATCCAGCCGAGCTTTGAGGAAGAGTTCCGTCAGCACGACGGCGTGGTGACGATGATGATGTTCTACCGACGCAGGGCTTCGCCTAAGCACCGCTATGATATTATCGAGGTGGATTATCGTGGATGGGGGCACCGCACATGGCTAAGAGATCCAAGGAATCAATTGTTGTGTCTTGGGGTACCCTCCTGCCCCCGTATATAAAGGAGTAAGGGGGGAGGCGGCCGGCCAAGTAGGAGGGCGCGCCAAGGGGGGAGTCCTACTCCCACCGGGAGTAAGACTCCTCCTTTCCTTGTTGGAGTAGGAGAGAAGGAAAGAGGAGGAGAGGGAGAAGGAAAAGGGGGCTGCACCCCTTGTCCAATTCGGACCAGAGGGGGGGCGCAGGCCTCCTTCCTTTTGGCCTCTCTCCTCTATTCTCGTATGGCCCAATAAGGCCCATATACTCCTCGGCGAATTCCCGTTACTCTCCGGTACTCCGAAAAATACCCGAATCACTCGGAACCTTTCCGAAGTCCGAATATAGTCGTCCAATATATCGATCTTTATGTCTCGACCATTTAGAGACTCCTCGTCATGTCCCCGATCTCATTCGAGACTCCGAACTAGCTTTGGTACATCAAAAACCATAAACTCATAATATAACCGTCATCGAACTTTAAGCGTGCGGACCTTACGGGTTTGAGAACTATGTAGACATGACCGAGACACGTCTCCGGTCAATAACCAATAACGGAACCTGGATGCTCATATTGGCTCCCACATATTCTATGAAGATCTTTATCGGTCAAACCGCATAACAACATACGTTGTTCCCTTTCTCATCGGTATGTTACTTGCCCGAGATTCGATTGTCGGTATCTCAATACCTAGTTCAATCTCGTTACCGGCAAGTCTCTTTACTCGTTACGTAATGCATCATCTCGTAACTAACTCATTAGCTACATTGCTTGCAAGGCTTATAGTGATGTGCATTACCGAGAGGGCCCATAGATACCTCTTCGACAATGGGAGTGACAAATCCTAATCCCGAAATACGCCAACTCAACATGTACCTTCGGAGACACCTATAGAGCTCCTTTATAATCACCCAGTTATGTTGTGACATTTGGTAGCATACAAAATGTTCCTCCGGTAAACGGGAGTTGCATAATCTCATAGTTATAGGAACATGTATAAGTCATGAAGAAAGCAATAGCAACATACTAAACGATCAAGTGCTAAGCTAACGGAATGGGTCAAGTCAATCACATCATTCTCTAATGATGTGATCCCGTTAATCAAATGACAACTCATGTCTATGGCTAGGAAACTTAACCATCTTTGATTCAACGAGCTAGTCAAGTAGAGGCATACTAGTGACACTATGTTTGTCTATGTATTCACACATGTATTATGTTTCCGGTTAATACAATTCTAGCATGAATAATAAACATTTATCATGAAATAAGGAAATAAATAATAACTTTATTATTGCCTCTAGGGCATATTTCCTTCAGTTGCTACCCAAGGAAACTCCAAACTGATTTGCATTATGAATTATCCACTATTCAAGAAATCTTCCTATTCACCGATTAATCTTCCGATTTATCGCTAATCGGGGGTGACCAATAAGATTATGCCTTATCTTTGTCGTTTATCTTTTGGACCGATTTATCACTTTGACAAGCAATTTATCGGGAATCTACCGATAAATGAGGCCTATTCATAGCACTATGTTTGCAAAAACTATGTTTATTTATGTTTTGTGGACCTTGTTACGGAATATGTACTATTGTCCTATTTTGTTTGTCATTATATGAGGATTCAAAGGCTAGAAATCAAGGTAACACTTCTGTCAAATATTGTTTTGGTGTCGAATGTAGCGTATTTTAGTGTTGCGAACATGAGATTTGCAAAAAAATATCCGATTAATAGTCGATCAATAAAATCGATAAATCGGATGATTTCTGATTAATCATTAATCCCTTGCTGACTGAGATGATAACGATAAGCGATATCCTCAACATTGGAATTATCTTATCATTAGAAAAATGCAGTATGGAGTTGGAAGTGTTGACTGACATACCCGTAGTGACCTCAATATCATGAAGCTTGGCCGCCCGCATGGCGCATCGGAGCTGCATGTCATCCACACCCGGCTGATCCTGGAGGCGTCAGCTCATCCGTCGATCAGTAGAAACAGGGTCCGGAATCCCGCCATAAGCGATGATGTCATCCCTAGTGATCCCGTTCGGGGTGAGGGCTCCTGCCCGACCCCCAACAGGGCTCAACTAAGCCGAAGCAGCCGGAGGGTTACCTTGCGTCGGCAGAACCGATGAAGGTCCCCCAGTCATCACCTGCACCAGATGCGGGACGCCCGGCGATGTCGGTCCAAGACCTGCTCCTAGGACCCGAGGAAAAGCCACCCCCTCTAGGGATGGCCGAGAAGGAGGAGCGGATGCCAGCTACCCCCCCCCCCCTCCCGAACCGGCAGCTCCTCCGGCGTGCGTCACGTCCTAAACGGGAGAGGCAAAAGCGGGGGCCTCCTGCCTCCCCTCCCAGATTGTCACCTCCAGGTGCGTGTAGGACATCTACCACGTCACACGGTGCTGCCAGACTCCTCATCCGCGGAGGATCACCAACCCGATCGAGAGCGACGGGGGATCGGAGGGCCTCCTGCCCATGATCCTCCTCACCCTCGCAGCAAATCTCAGATTCTGAACACACTCCGTCTCTGGATGACCCCTCGCCCCGAAGTCAGCCCCGGAGGATCCAGGACTCGTATGAGACACACTACCAGAAGCCAAAACCGGCGGTAACTCAAGTTCCACCGGATCGTCCATCTCCACTCGGCAACTCCAAAGACGGCTAGGCGCGGAATGCGCCTCAAAAGATCCAAACCAAAGAAAGTTCATCGGAGTCGAGGAGACAGCCGTCCCCGTAGCAGGCTTATCCGTCTTATCAGATAGCGAATCCGACCCCTTGGCCGTCTCGCTCGATGTGTTATCTGACTCCTTACTCTGATCTCCGGGGGGGCATCCACCTCAGTAGTATCCATATCCTAGATGTCTTCCCCCTCGGCCTCCTGGGTAATCGCAGTATCCTCAATCTCAATCTCAAGCACATAAGTGACGCCGGCATGTGTCCACTTGACCGTATCCGGAAAAAAACTCCAAACTGGCTACACTGACAAGCAGTCTAGCTGCACCATGCGCCCGAGTGAAAGGCATATCCACCTGTTCCGTCTTCCCAATGAGAGAGCCCATGCTCCAAGCAACGAGGAAGTGATTAATATATTTGCGTGGTGCACCAAAAAGCGGACCCATACCTTCTCCTAAGGCGTACCCTCAGACTCCTTCTCCTTCCACTCATCAAACGTAAGGACAATATTCATACTCTGTACTCTGCACATGCCCCATTTGAGGATATGTAGCTGGTCCTCCTTAGTGGGAAAATCCACCTTCTAAGTCTAGGTCTCCAACTTGACAAGGTCCCACTAGTGATTACCTGGGACAAGATCCTACAGCTGTCGCACAATCTGTGCCTCACTCAAACTGCCATTAGTAACCTTGATGACCGCTGGAAAAGAACTATCATGCACATGCGTCGAGGGTACCACACCTGGAGACTCAAAAAACATAAGTTCCTCACAACATACTCCATAAATGGTGACGACCGGCTTGGGACCAGAAAGAAGTGGGCAGTCGCCAGACTTATGCTGCGATCTACAACAATAATCACACAATTCTGTGGTACACTCTGCCACAAAATGTCTTGGCTCTCCACATCTATAGCTAGGTAGCTTCTTCTTCTTAATAGCCCACTTAGATAACTTTTCACCATTACGTTTATCTGTAGCCTTTTCAGAAGCGTCATCACCAGCTTTATCAACACCGGTGCTTGTCCCCGAAATGGTTACCGCAGCCAAAGCTCGGACTGTTTCTACAGCCACCTCGGGGAGCGCCGTAGCGGGGGCCTGCTCAGACGGCACGGCACTAGCCACCACCGCCGTGTCAGCCGGCGGCAGAGGAGGCCGCGGTGGAGGCGGGCGCCGCCCCCCACCTCTCCCACCATGGAAAGTACGATGATGTCCTCGGTTAGACCGATTCATTTTGCCAGCTACCCCCTCGACAAAGTTGCCAGGATGTCCTTGGAAATCACGCCCCGGTCCCTTGCCATTGTTCCAACCAGAACCGCGACCACCTCCAAATGAGGAACCACGGTGCAGACCCTCGCCGTACGCATTGTAACCGTCGCCTCCCCACTTTCCATACCGGTTATATCTGTATCCACCAGCATAGTTTTCCCGACCAACGCCACCAGCAAACCCTTCCCGACCAGGGCCTCCGCCCCGCCCAGTGCCATGCGCACCACCTTCCCAGCGACAGGGGCAGCACCACGGCCGGCCGCCTGATTGCCTTGTCGCCAGCATCCAGGGCCCCGCCCTGCCCAGCAACAAACATGCCGCCCCGCCCGGCAACCTGGCCCGCAGGCGGCGCCTTCTGCTGCGTTGCCGGTGCAGGGGCCGCGGGTGGCTTGGCCGGTGGCGGGTTGCCTCTTCCCGCCATAGCAGCCGCGCCGGAAGGAGGGTTCAGAGGAGCGCACGCAAGAGCAACGCGTTGAGCCCTCCCAGTTCCTATCGAAGGGAACCTAGGCCGCGCGCACACAAGAACCCTAGGGGGATCGCGAGCGTGAAGAATCCCCTCGGGATCGCAATCACATACAGGCTCCCCCGAGTACGGCAAAACTTTGGCTGGGGTCGCAGCCTAGGCCACTTGCCCAGTTTGTGCTGCGCCCCGGCCCACACCATCCAAAACCAGCCCATCTTGGCCCAATAGGTGTTTCAAACGGGCATCTTGAACCGCCCTGATCGGATCACGAGGTCTCGCCGGCGACACTGCCGCCGTTGGTTGAGTTCGCCGCCGTCGATCCTTCACAACTTTCCAAGAACCAAAAAAATCACCAAGAGTAATGGATGGAAGACATACCTTAGGTAGGGGCCCCTTCCAAGGACGGATCGCCGTCGGTGCCGTCCGTTGAAGCCCAACTCGCCGAAGAGCCTCCACCGCTTACGATTTGCCCAGACCATCCCAAGCCTTGTCACTCGCCGGAACGATCCCATCCACGAAGCCGGACACCTCCTCCTCCGAGTAGCCGGCCCCCAGAACCTCACAGACCTTGTCGCTTGGCGTTTGGGAGTACGCCTCCGTCTGAGATCCACCGCCGTCCCTCGCCTCCTCCTCGTCGCAATCTTCAGAGTCGGAGCCCGCAAGGGCCCAGAACTGGTTCGCGCCGTGAGGGGACACTACTAGGGAAAAGCTTATAGGCAGACGCTTACTAGCAGCGCGGGTTTATACCCCTCGCTACTGCTACTTACTAGTAGCGCGGATTTTTAACCCTCGCTACTACTAAGTGGTCTCTGCCGCTGCCCCCCC
>NC_041381.1:569472111-569486127 GCF_002162155.2 Triticum dicoccoides | reverse complement strand
AACCAGCAGAGCGTCGTCCATGGCGGCGGCCAGATCCGCCATGGACGCAGCCACTTGCGCCTCCTCGCCGGGTCAAGGATCCCATGACAAGCAGAAGCAGGTCATCAGGCTTCATCTAGGTTTTCGGGTGTCGGCTCCAACTCCGGCGGCCACCGGTGAGTTCCTCCTCCTACTGCTCTCTATCTCTCTCTCTTCCCTTGTCTAATATTTTCTCTTCTTTTGTAGCAGCAGTAGAAAAGAGGTGCGGGCACAAGCTGGGTGGGGAAGCACCATCACCATGGACAACTTCATCCCCTCCAGGACCAGTAGCAGCCATGGATGGAGAGGACGATGACGCCCAGCAGAAGCAGCCGCCATGGTTGTAATTTATTTATTTTTAATTCTCAATTAGTTAGTAGTAGCGCGGAGCCTGATCCGCGCTACAACTAAGTAGTAGTAGCACGGGTGGCAATCACGCTACTACTACTAGGAGTAGCAGTAGCACCCTAGCAGTAGCGCAGGCCCCCGCGCTACTGCTAGGCAATTACCCCCCGCTACTACTAGGGTTTTCCCTAGTAGTGGGAGGGCGCCGTTGGCCGGATCTCCGCTCCAGCCCAAGCCCCGCGGTTGGCCCCGTAGTCGCCACCACGCCCGCCCACTTGATCTTTAAAATTAGGAGAGATTTTCACTTCCCGGCCTCTGCACCAACCAGGGATGCCTAAAAAATGGAAGAGATTTTCACTTCCCGGCCTCGTGGTGGTCGAGGAAGAAGACCTGGCACATGCGGCCGTCGATCTGCGTCACCGAGTATATTTGTAATGAAATATGCTTGTAGTGTAGCAAAAGGGCACACAAGGAAGAATTGGTACTATAACTAAAAATGAGATTACGGGTAATATTCTTATCCTATTAATTTTGATTAAAATTAAGTACATGCCTAATCGAGAAGCACTGCTATACTACTCGTCGCGCTCGGCGAGGTACCTGGTGCCCTCGTGGTATGCCTCCTGCCCGAACGTCTCGGTGTGGAAGTCCACGCGCGGTGGCAATCTTCACCGACTGCAGCCTGGACGGCACGGTGCGCGCCTGGACTGCAGCACCCGGAAATGCGTCTGCATCGCACCGGTGCAGGAAGAGGACAAGCTGGGAGCGCCCTCGGCTTCTGCACTTGTCGCTGGCAAGTGCGCGCAGGCCACGCAAGTTCCAACCACGCTGGTGGCCATGCAGCAAGTGCGCTCAGCTCGTCTGAGTGCGTCCCTCGCCCAAGCTGGGTCGGCTCACACGCCGCGCGCCGCCTTGTCGTCTCCACTGAACGGGTCCAAGCTGCAATTCAGTTCAGAGATACACAGATGAATTTGTTTAGAGATACACAGATGAATTTGTTTAGATTAAGCCGTCCCGTCTGCGCCCCTAATCCTGTAATTCAGTTTAGAGATACACAGATGATTTTGTTCAGTCTAGTTGAATTATAGAGTGTTTTGCGGAGCAGATGTTATTGACGTCCGTGGTGGAAGAGATACGTTTGCTGCGTTTTGTTCCTACATCGATCTATTTTCAAATCTGACGTGACACCGGCCTTGCAACAAGATTCATGCAACGGTGGGAAGGATGGTCGCTGGTGTAGAAGGACACGGTATGAGTTGTGCAATCGCGATGTATTAATCGGTGCACCAGACATGTATATATAAGTATAGAGGTGGGCCACGACCTATACAGAGGAAACATGAGTGGGCCCTATACACAAACATATACGTACACAATATACTCAACATCCCCCCGCAGTCGAAACGGCGCCAGTGACGCAGAGACTAGAACGAAACTCCTCGAAGATGGAAGTCGGCAGTCCCTTCGTCATCACATCGGCGAACTGTTATGCAGTCGGCACGTGGAGAACTCGAATACGTCCAAGGGCCACCTGCTCGTGCACAAAGTGAATGTCCAGCTCAATGTGTTTAGTCCGGCGATGATGAACGGGGTTGGCGGAGAGGTACACCGCAGAAACATTGTCGCAGTAGACAACCGTAGCCTGGGAGACGTTGTGATGCAGCTCCTGAAGTAACTGTCGTAGCCAGGTGCACTCAGCAACAGCGTTAGCCACAGCTCGGTACTCAGCCTCCGCGCTGGAGCGCGAAACCGTGGGTTGCCGCTTGGGGGACCACGAGACGAGTGAAGGACCGAGGTAGACGCAGTAGCCAGAGGTGGACCGACTAGTGTCGGGGCAGCCAGCCCAGTCCGCGTCAGAGTAGGCCATCATCTCCAGAAAAGTGGACGCCGTGAGGGTGAGTCCGAGGGTCATCGTGCCGCGAATGTAACGGAGGATCCGCTTCACGAGAGTCCAATGGGAGTCACGAGGGGCGTGCATGTGGAGACACACCTGCTGAACAGCATACTGAAGATCCGGTCTGGTGAGAGTCAGATACTGAAGAGCACCAATGATAGACCGGTAGAAAGGAGCATCCGACGCTGGCGATCCCTCAAGAGCAGAAACCTTGGCCTTCGTGTCAACAGGAGTAGCAACAGGGTGACAGTTGAGCATGCCAGCACGCTCAAGAAGCTCGTACGCATACTTCTGCTGATGAAGAAAGAAACCGTCTGGGCGCCGAACAACCTCAATGCCAAGGAAATAATATAGAGCACCCAAGTCCTTGATGGAAAACTCGTCACGCAGCCGAAGAGTAATCCGCTGAAGAAGAGCTCCGGAGGAGGCCGTCAGGATGATGTCATCGATGTAGAGGAGCAAATATGAAGTCGTATCACCGTGGCGATAGACAAACTATGAGGCATCCGAGCGAGTGACGCTGAAACCCAGTGTCTGAAGAAACCCGGCGATCCGCTGGTACCAGGCGCGGGGTGCTTGCTTGAGCCCGTAGAGAGACCGGGACAGCAGACACACATGGCCAGGAAGAGATGCGTCGACAAAACTGGTGGGCTGCTCACAATACACCTGCTCCTCAAGATGGTCGTGGAGGAAGGCGTTGGAGACATCCATCTGATGAACTGGCCAGCCTCGGGACACCGCAAGCTGGAGGACGGTGCGGATCGTGCCCGGTTTGACAACCGGGGCAAACGTCTCAGTGAAGTCAACTCCAGCGCGTTGTCAAAAACCACAAACCACCCAGCGAGCCTTGTAGCGCTCAAGTGTACCATCCGAGCGGGTCTTGTGGCGAAAAACCCACTTGCCGGTGATGACGTTGGCGCGAGGAGGCCGGGGAACCAGTGTCCAGGTATAGTTCCGCTGAAGAGTGTCGAACTCTTCCTGCATCGCCGCAAGCCAATGAGGATCACAGAGGGCTGCGCGAGCGGACGCGGGAAGAGGAGATGGCTCCGCGTTGGAGGCGGCGAGGAGGTACTCATCGCTCGAGTACTGGAGGCTCGGACGTGAACGCCGGTTCTAGCCCATGTAACAGAGCCAGTCGGCAACACTGGAGCGGCTCGCGAGGCGACCGGCGACGGGGCCGGCGACGCGGCCGGCGAAGGAGCCGGTGAGGCGGCGGCGGATGAGGCGGCAGCCGAAGGGGCGACCGAGCCTGCAGCACCTGAGCCTGCGACGCCCGAGCCAGGGGCGACCGATGAAGGAGGGGCGCCAGCCGCGACGTCGTGGTCGACCGAGGAGGCCGAGGGGGCAGGCGTCGGCGTGAGGCCGTGAGACGCAGCTCGTCCCACGGCATGAGGACCACCAAAGCCCGGAGGCGGTCCAAGGGCCGGGCGGGGCCGTCCACCTGACGGAGTCGCCGAAGGGCCGCCGGTGGCCGGCGGTGACGAGGCGACAAGGGGTACCTGCTGCTGAAACAGAAACACCATCTCGTCAAAGTAAACTTGTCGGGAGGTGAAAACACGATGGGAGACGGGATCATAGCAGTGATAGCCCTTAGTGTTAGGTGGGTAGCCGAGAAAGATGCAGGTGACGGAGCGGGTGCAAGCTTATGAGGCGCAGTAGCGGTGATGCTAGGGTAGCAAAGGCAGCCGAAGATGCGAAGCTCATCATAAGAGGGTGGTGCACCGAAGAAAAGGTGATGAGGTGCAAAGTTCCCGCGAGTACGACATGGACGTATGTTAATGAGGAGTGAAGCGGTGGCGAGAGCGTCAGGCCAAAAGCGCGGAGGCACATTGGCATGAAAGAGGAGAGTCCGAATGCAGTCATTAAGAGTGCGAAGGATACGCTCAGCGCGACCGTTCTGCTGCGAGGTGTACGGGCAAGTGAGAGGAAAAGTCGTGCCATGTGTGGTGAGAAGAGTACGAACAGCTAGGTTGTCGAACTCCTTCCCGTTATCTGTCTGCAACGCGAGAATGGGACGACCAAACTGCGTGAGAACATAGGAGTAGAAGGCGGCGAGAGTGGATATAGCATCCGACTTGCGGCGCAACGGGAAGGTCCGCACATAATGCGAGAAATCATCAAGTATGACAAGATAATAAAGAAAGTCCGTATTACTAGCAACAGGAGAGGTCCAAACATCACTATGAATTAACTCAAACGGGTACGATGCAACATGAGAAGAAGCCCTAAACGGGAGACGAGCATGTTTGCCGAGGCGACATGCATGACACGAGTGATCCTCGTTCTTATTACACGTGAAAGAAAAACTCCAAAGTATATGGCGAAGGGTGGCAGGATTAGGATGACCCAAGCGAGCGTGCCAAAGATCCACTCCGATGGAGAGAGCGACAGGGGCGGCGGAAGTGGTGAAGGTGGCGGAGTGAACCGGGTAGAGCTCGTTGGGGCTTTCACACCGGTGGAGCACCATCCGCGTGTGAGCGTCCTTAACAGGAAAACCACATTCGTCAAATTCAACGGTAACATGATTTTCACGTGTAAGAGAACGAACAGAAACAAGATTTTTAATAAGCTCAGGAGAAATTAAGACATTAGACATGGATATTGGAGTGGAGTTAGACGGAAAATATGCATGACCTATGTGGGTGATAGGAAGAGAGGAGCCATCACCGACGGTAATGCGGTTGGAGGTATGGACGGGATAGGAGGTGTGGAGGTTACCGGGATAAGCCACCATATGGGCGGTGGCTCCGGTGTCCATGTACCAGTCGCCGCTGCCGGTGTAGCTGGATGGAGAAGGGGCGGTGTGAAGAGCCGCCAGAAGGGCCGGGTCCCACGGTGCCGGCGGGAGAGGCTGCGGCGAGGCCGTCAGGGGCAGCAGCGGCAGCCCGCCTGGCTGCGGCTGCTGGCCATAGGACGCCGCATAGGGCTGCGGCGCGGCGTAGAACGCCTGGTGCGATGGTGGCCAGGCGTCGAGAATACCTGGGGCAGGGGCACGGGGAACCGGCATGGAGTAGGCGTGCATAATGCCGGTCCATGGGTTCTGGCCGGCGTACCACGGGGCCGGCTGATAGGCCTGCTGCGGCGGGCGGGGTGCTCCTCCCTGAGCGCATGTGGCCCCCTGCTTGCGGCCGTGACGACCCCCCCATTGGCCGCTGGCTGGGGCGGCGGGAAGGGAGCGGCCGGGGCGGCCGGGAAGCCAGGCGCCGCCGGCTGGGGCGGCGTCGGGCGCGGCGGTGGCGGGGCTTTCCCCCGCGGGTGCCGGCGACAAGGGCGGTGTGGGTCACGCGAGTCCTCGCCATCCGCATCCGGCGCTCCTCCAACTTGAGGTACGCGACCACCTTAGCGAAGGTAGGCTCCGGGGTGAGGGTGAGGTTGGAGGCGGCGTTCCCAAAATCCTCGTTGAGTCCGGCAGTGAGGTGCTGATGAGGAGCTCGTCGCCGATCGTCTCCCCGAGATCACAGAGCTCATCGGCAAGCTTCTTGAGGCGCATGCAAAAATCATCGATGGACGAGTCAAGCTGCTGGCACCCATAAAACTCGCCGTGGAGAAGGACCTTGCGCTGCAGCCTGTTGTCGGCCAAGAGGCCGTTGAGCTTGGTCCAGACAGCGTAGGCATCATCGTCGTCATCCACCACGGTGTGGAAGAGGTTGCTGGAGATGGCGAGGTAGAACCAGTGGATGATGGTGGCGTCGAGGATCATCCACTCCTCGTCGTTGATCATGAGCTTCGAGTCCACAGTGCCGTCCACGTGGCCGTGCAGGAGGTAATCATGGAACACAAGCGAAAAATACCGCTTCCAAGCGGAGTAGGACGCGATGTTTTGATCAAGCTTCACCGGGACACGCTCATGGATGTTGAGGTCGCGGACGAGGGTGACATCGGGACCATTGAACAGGTTTGAGACGGTGGAGGAGGAGGAGCTCATGGCTAGGGTTAGGGTTCGGGGCGCGGGACGCGGTGCGGGTTGGAGGTGGTGTGGCGTGGGCTAGGGTTGGTGCGGGATGGGGTGGGGTGCGCGGCATGGGTGGTAGGGCGGGGTCCTGTGGTGTGGGAGAGAGAGCGGAGGCGGAAGCTAGCGGCGTTCGGCGGCGGTGGCCTCGGGAAGAGGCAGCAGCGGCGGAAGGCGGGGAGGGGCGGCGGCGACCTGGAGGATGGTGGCGGTGGCGACGGCTGATGGCAATGGCGGGGAGTGGCGGCGGCGGCGGCGGTGCGTAGAGGCGCGGCGGCAGCGGCTTAGGGTTAGGATCATGCTGCGATAGATACCATGTAGAAGGACAAGATATGGGCTGTGCAATCGCGATGTATTAATCGGTGCACCAGGCACGCATATATAAGTACAGAGGTGGGCCACAACCTCAACTATACAGAGGAAACAGGAGGTGGGCCCTATACACACACATACACGTACACAATATACTCAACAGCTGGGAAAACCTCCACAACTGGCAGCACGGGCGGCCGTGGAGGCGGCCGTGGCTGCATGACCTCGCCTGGCCGTGGAGTGGCGGGGGCTGCGAGCGGGAGGTGCGGGCTTCCAGGGTGGCCGGCGGATCTGGCGGCGGCGGCTGTCTTCGCAAGGCAGGGCGCAGGAGGTGAGGGGCGTCCTGGGGGCGTCCTCGGTTTGGCGGCTGCGGCAAGCTCGGGCGGTGGCGGCGGGCGTCGCGGGGTGGTGGCGGAGGTCCAGCGGGAGCTCTGCGTGTTGTGGCTTGCAGCGGCGTGGCTTCAACCACGCGGTCGGCCTAGTCTGCGCGCGGCGACGGTCGAACATGCTCTGGCACCTGCTCGTCTGCGGTTGACCCGGGTGAGCTTTCCCTTTCTTCTCGGATTCCGATATAGGCTCGACTGGCAGGGGCGGCTCCATGGTGCGGCGTTGGTGCGTGCGAGGGTTTGCCAGCGGTGGCAGGGGACTCCGGAATGGGGGTAGGGTGCCCCCTCCGTTGCATCCGGTGGCTACATTATGTGGCTGCCAGAGTTCCCCTGGCCTAGTCTGGCCACCGCGGCCACCAACCTTGCCAAGGTGTCCGCTTTGGGGTGGAAGGGGGTCTTCTGCTCCATTCCGGTTGGCCGCGTCGGTAGGGTGTATCCTTGGACGAGAGGTGGGCTCGGATCTGGGGCGGCGGCCCTTTGGTGGGAGCTGGGGTGCTCGTGGGCGGAGCACGCGGCTCAGGCGCTGCCCGATCACCTTGGTCGTGCGGGCGGCATGGTGGTCGGGGCATGGTGTTCAATGGAGGTGGTGCGGGTGTCCATACCCCACTTTGGTGACAGGGAGTGTTGGCCGGGGTGAAAACCCGCTCTGACTTGTCAGGCTGGCGGCGGTGACGTTCTGACGCCGTTCCCTTCTTGAAGGCGTCGTCGCGGTATCTCTCTTGCCACCGTGTACTCCGGGGGAAACCCTATTCATTGAATGGGCGGTGGCGGCACTCCGGTGTCGTTCCCTTCTTGAAGGCGCCGCCTTGAAGCCCATTGTTCATCATGCACGGCATCTCCTCTTCGCGGTGGCTCATCCACGGTTGAGGGCCCGACGATTTCATAGCAGTGCTTAGTGTTTCATCTGTTGTTTTCTTGGAGTTGTTTGGGGTGGTGTTGTTGTTGTCGGCGTCCTTGTATCCAGCCCTGGGTGTGTGTTTTGTGGTTGTGTGGGGTGTGTGTTTGTATCGGCTTGTTCGGTGATGGTGCTTTATATATAAAGCGGGGGAAAACCCTTTTTTAATGTTTCCGCTCTTCAAAATGTTACCCTAATTTCCCTTTTTGACATCCCCAAACTGGTACATTTTTGCCTAGTTGTATCTCATATAAAGGTACACAAACACAAGGAGCATTTTTATGATTTAACGATTTTAATATTTCACCACACACTCTATAATTCCTCTCTTTTTACAGGAAGACACACGTTTTGATTCTTGACATGGGGCGATACAGACATCAACACTTGACACCCAACCACCACCTAAGAGACGCTCTGTAACATTAGTGAGGATTAAGTGGACCATGAGAATTACCTACCAAGTCGTAGGCTCATAGCTTAATGGCTAAGATGATATTACCGGTCACAGAGTTGTGTTGATTTGCGGTAGGTCGAGTTCTGCAGTGGCTGAGATCACAACTGGTTTATCATCTCCGCTAGTGCCACAGCAGGCCGTCTTGAAGCCGAGCTGGCCCCATACTTCCTGGTTTCTTGCCTACATCCCACCGCCATGTCCTCCACCAGAACTGTTATGTTATTTCGCACTGCCGCAAGGGCCAGTGGTGCACCTCAAACCACGCTGCAAGCGGGCAGCTTTGCTACCAGCTACCGCAGCTACGTATCAGCTCATGGTCGTCTCGCAACAAGTCGGTACTCCAACAAGGTACACCTATGTACTTGGTTACACATCGACATCGCTTGTTTACCTGTTTGGGTAGCTAACTTTTCAGCATTTTCTTTGGCGCATGTTTCCAATGTATCTCATTCCCAACATATTTGTCGCCACTAAATCATCGATGCTGCCCATCACCGTCGATCAACCCCTCCCAGCCTGTTCTATCCAAAGCGGATGAAGGAGATATGCATTTCAAGGTTGCTTCACGTATTGGTCATATAAAGGGAGTGGCGTAGTGACCTGGCACTTTAGTGTCTCACCAGCAAGCAAGGGCGATTGTTTATCTCTTGATGAAGTTTGAAGTTACGGTGTACTCCCTCTGTTCCTAAATATTTGTCTTTCTAAAGATTTTAACAAGTGACTACATACGAAGCAAAATGAGTAAATCTTCACTCTAAAAATGTCTATATACATCCATATGTGATAGTTCATTTGAATCTCTATAAAGATAAATATTTAGGAACAGAGGGAGTACTTCCTAGGAAGTGGGCAAATATCAAAACAAATCTAGCTATTTATTTAGCAGGCGCAACACGAGTACACATCATTCAGAAATATATCAGATCAGCCACGTACAAAACTGAATTTCGGGTCTTGGTCCAGCAAGATCTTTAAAACATGATGTCGGTAGGTGGACCTCGTTCAACGTAGATGGGATATGTAATTAGTGGCATAGGTTCCAACTTCAAAACAATCATATAGCGCATGCATCCATTCATCCCCACGTAAGAAATGGAAACTTGCAGACCATGCGGCTCTGAGTTCTTCAGCCCAAATAAATCAGAAAGACAAAATTAACATACATTGTTTATTAAAATACTTTTGATAGCCAGAAACAAATTTATCATTGAACATGTTCTCCCTAACAGACCCGCTGACGTTTTTTTTAAAAAGTGTATCTTCTTGCAGAAGTGAAAATTATTGACTAAGGCTACCGATCGGGGATGCTTTGGAGGTGCTGATTTCTAAAGTTCAGGCTTCTGATATTTCCTTGTCTTCACAAGATCCTACTGCCCGGACTCAATCCTAGTTCCGCCCGTTCTTGTTGTAGTAGGATGTTGGCTTGCACGCCTTGTATTTTGTTATCTCAGTTGGCCTGCGTGCCATGAACTTTGCTTGCCTGCGTGGCGTGGTTGTTGGCCTGTGCTACTGTGGGTCCCTATGTTGCTAGATTCTGGTCTAGGTTGTGCTGTCTGTTCGTTCTCTGCCTGATGGCTTTATTTATAAATTCGGGTGTATGCCTTTTTCTCTATAAAAATACTTTTGATAACTGAAAAATAAATTTGTCTCGACTTCTACATTATAGGACACACATAACCATAATTTTCTTATCCTCGTGAGGAATGAATGATCCTAGTGAGGAGTAAATGAACCATGTGAATAACCTATCAAGTAATAGCTAAATGATTAAGATGGTCTCACATGACCGAATTACTAGTATGCAGCAGTCTTGTTTATGGAAGCTCGAGGCCACATTAGTTCTTGGTTTCCCGTCATTACTAGTGCAAAGTATATGACTACGGAAGACACGTCACCACATCATGGTGCCTAGCTTTGGCCTCATCCTTCCGGGCTTCTCGCCTATGGCTCACCACTGAATCCTCGAGGTCAGTAGTTATGTTAGCTCGCACAATCGCATCCTCCAATGGTGCTCCTTGGACAGGATACCATGCTCCACTGATGCCATGCGCTGAAAGTCCGCTTTATGCTATAGACACTATTTAAAATATGTGTTCATGTGTTTGGACTAAAAACCCTCAGCGCATGACCTCTTCTAAACGCTATAGCGGAGCTATAGCGCGCTATTTAGAACCATGTGGCAAACACCCACAATACATATTGGATAATCCAGAGGAAAATGAAGAGTGGTAGAGCTAAATGGCGTAGGAAGATATAGAGCGATCATACCACAAACCACCAGCGGACGAAGCCTACGAGACCACCGGCAAACCTTCTTTGTCCGCAAGTACAGGAGCCGACGATGACCATCACCCCACTGAAGCCAAAGGCGGCGCTAGTTCACTGTCCCAAAGCCACCCTTCCTCTCTTACTAGGAGCATAGCAAAACGCTAAAGCGACACGAATAGATGGGAATCCCGCATGACCAACACGCGGAACACGAGACTGGACCCACCATAACCCACACCACTTCCTTGGATGACCAAAAGGATCCACCAGGAAGACGACCTAATAGGAATCCTGTGAGCTCACCAAAGGGACCCACAAAGCGGAAGACCTAGTCGAATCACGAGCAAAATTCAAAATTGGACACTTCAATTGATTGTGAGAGCCCCAAACTCATCTGAAGATTCCCCACCAATCCCAGGCAATCACATGCTCAATACTATGGTGGATTAAGGGGAACCATGAGGGTTATCTATCAAGTTATTAGCTACTCCCTCCGTAAACTAATATAAGAGTGTTTAGAATACTAAAATAGTGATCTAAATGCTCTTATATTAGTTTACAGAGGGAGTAACAAATTGATTAATACAATTTTGTGTTACTTAAATGAGCTTATTTACACATGCTAGCACTTGGCACTCCGAAGATCTCAGGTGGCCGTTGATATATGTCTGCAGGAAAACCATTCGCAGAAGAAAGGAAATGCCGTGCCTGATAAGTAAGTTACTTTAACAATAGTCATCTCAGACCGGACGATCTACCTACATGCTACCCTGACTATGTTGCAACAATCCATTGGTGACTGGGAAAGGCACTGTGCTATCAAGTACAACGGCATTATGTCCAGTTTCATCCAGATAGGCTGCAACTCAAATTACCAATGCTTCCCATCCCTAGTACGTAGATGGTAGATCTCTGCATCCTATCTTTTGTGCCACTCAACATATGCATGCCTCTCATCATTGCTCGCCTCAACCCTCATTCTTCCCCAGGAAAATACATAAACAAGATGACCTTGCGTGCCTACTTCTATGGATTGCACATCATCGAAACTTAACACTCGAGCCTATGCTCCTTCTCTACGTACTAGAGTTTTGAGCGTTTATTTCGCTACATGGAGAAGCCACTTATTTATGGGGCAATTGCGTAGTAGCGGGGCCATACCCAACTGCTTCACCTTCACACAGCTGTTGGCCAGTTTATTCCCATGTGAATAGTGTACTTGTGAGTGACATCTCTAGGACACTGATACCTTACAGATATGTGTATGCTGGTTATTAGCTTGGTGCGGCAGTGTGATAATAACTTGGTATAAGAATGGAGTCTTTGTGTTCCATAAACAAAGCAATGATGGGAAAAAGACACAAATTTGACCTCAGGGCGAAACTATTTCACAAACTATATTGTTTTTGAAAGTATTTCATCTAGCTGATCTCTAATATGCAGCGTCAAACAGGAAGGCGCTGCACTCTACTGTGCAGCGCCTAACACTCATGCGTCACACCTGTGCAGCGCCCGACAGCTAGGCGCTGCGCTATAGTAGGCCCGAGCCCACAGTGGTGCCACACGTGCAGCCCGCACAGGGCCCACGATTTTGGGGGGCCCCAAAAAATATATATATAGGCATATAGTTGTATAAAAAAACCGACTGGACGTCGTGGGCGACTGTGCATCGTTGCTCGTGGGCGCCTCGATCAATCTGGCCACCGCGCCGTGGGCGCCTCGAGCGAGCTGGGCGCCTGGGCCAGTGGGCCTCTAGGCAAGTTGCCTCGAGCGACCTGGGCCAGTGGGCCTGTAGGCCAGGTGCGCAGGTCATCAATTGGCTCTGGTGCTCAGCGATCGATTGATCGAATCGATCAGCCGATGTAAAAAAAGACGGGATCGCTATTCCCTAAACGCCGTCTCCGTCTCCCGGTCTCCGTCTGCTCCCTTCTCGATCGATCTGGTGCTCGCGGCTCGCCGAAACGTCTTCCCACTGAAATTTGGAGTCTGTAGACGTGATCGCACTATCGCGGCTTCGGTAAGAAAAGATTATCTCGTCGCCTTCGCCGTTCGCATCATCACTGATCACTTCATCTGTTCATCAGATCGATCCTGCGCCTATAAGCGCAAGAGAAAAGCAGAAGAACAAAATTTAATTAATAAATCTTATAAAGGCGGCATGGACAAATTTGTTAGAAAAAAGGCACCACAAGTTTTTCTAAATTGAAGCTATTGAAATCCTATATGCGTACTACTATGACACAACAAAGACTCAATGATTTGGCCACAATAGCACTTAAGAGTGAAGCCCTGGAGAAGATTAATTATGAGGATATCATTGAAGATTTCATTTCAAAGAATACTGCAAGAATGAGGATGTTCAAATAAATAGCAATCGGGAGTTGCATAGGTATGACTTTTTTATATGTCCATTTTTTATGTAAGACATTATATTATATACGTTATAAGTTTTTCTACGAGACATATATACATTATAATTACTCGTTAGTTTTTTTTTGTGTGTGAAATAGGGCCCCATTTTTTCATTCCGCACAGGGCCCCGGATTTTGCCGGCCCGGCCCTGCGCTACAACAGCTGCACAGTAGAGTGCAACGTCTAGCTGTCGGGCTCTGCACAAAACGGTCAGCGGTGTGAAATATTTTTATAAATAGTTTAGTTTGTGGAATACTTTCACTCTGAGGTCAAATTTATCAATTTTGCCGCAATGATGTACCAACAACTAGGAATTATAGTCAACCAGAATTCTAGAAACATGCATGCAATGAGACAAAGTTAAAACAAACGACCAAGGAAAAGTTTTGCAAGCATCAGCGGTGCACATGAATCTCACAGCATTTGAATGGATGTGATAAGGGCGTGTACTATACCCGGTTTGAGCCGCATTTCTTCCATCAAGCATTTAGTTATTTAATTGGCAAAACCCGCTTGAAGCCCAAAATTTCCAACACAACTTGTCCCTGTATTTATTGTACCACTTTTTTACGTGAAAAACTTCCAATCTATTCATCTTCAATCATGGCAATACAAAGAACACCAGATGTGACAAAAATTACAACCAGGTCCGTCGACCATCTAGCGACGATTACAAGCACTAGAGTGAGCCAAAGACGCGCCGTCGTCATCACACCTCCCTCCCTGGAGCCGGGCAAACTTTATTGTAGTAGACAGCCGAGAAGTCGTCGTGCTAAGGCCCCATAGAACCAGCGCACCAGAGCAGCAACCATCACCGATGAATAAACTCGTAGGTCGGAAGGAAACCTATAAACACCGCAAAGAGAACGAATACCGGATCCAAATAGATCCACCAAAGACCAATACATGCCGAATCCCGCGGGATCCGACGAAGACACACCTCCACACGCCCTTCGATGATGCTAGACGCACCATCGAGACGGGGATAGAACGTGGGAGACATTATTGCTATCGAGGGACATCGCCGTCACCACACAGCCCCAACCAACACGTTGAACCAAACAAGAACGGGAATGGGGT
>NC_041381.1:569464820-569471909 GCF_002162155.2 Triticum dicoccoides | reverse complement strand
CACCTCCATGGTCCAAAGGCCATCGAAAAGGGGTGAACCAGTGGCGGCACCGACGTGAGGAGGAGGAAAGCGTGGGATCTTTTCTAGTAGAGAAGGAAAGAAAAGTCAATTGTATTTATTCTACCACTTAATGTTCTATTTTATTATTTTATTGTGAATTTCGAGTGATGCATCCAATCTGCATATTTTTTGTTCTTGGAGTATACTACTATTTTGATGTTTTTTTGTTGCATAGATTGAAGACTTTTAGAGCATCTCCAACAGTGCCGGTAAAAAATGCGCGCGGGTAAAGGTAGGTTTTAGCGCACGCGGAGCATTTTCGCGTGCTCCAGCGAGCGCGGGAGATTCAGGCGCACGGAAAAAGATGGTGCGCGTGAGAAAGTGTCCGTGCGCGATCTAGTTTTGGTGCATGGCGTTCGGCGCGCTTTATAAATCCAGCGCCCTCCAGGTGCCCTCCCACCACTTTGTGCCTCGTCGCGCGCCCTGTGCCGCTCTTTCTCGCCTCTTCTCTTGCCTCGCCGCCACCATGCCGCCGCGTCACCCGGGAAGTTCGGGCTACCGCGGCGTCCGCGCGCGCCTCTCCGACGCCTTCTCCATCGAGATCCGGTCCGACGCTATGCGCCTTAGCCCCAACACCTTTGACACCGCCCACGAGGCCGCCCGCGCGTACGACGCGGCAGGATGGCGCCTCCGGTGGCCTCGTAAGGAGATGAACTTCCCCGAGGTGGCGACGCGGGAGCAGGCGCAGGAGCTCGCGCCTCCCCCGCGGCTTGTCACCGATGAGGACCGTCGCAACAACCAGAGGCGGGAGCGCCGCCTCGACATCGCTGAGATGGACGAGGAGGCGATGGTGCAGTGGCGCCAACGGTTCCCAGAGGACGTCGTCAACGAGTGCGAATTCTACGCGCGAAGGAGGGCGGAGAGGAGGGTAGAGCGAGCCGCCTATTGCGAGGACAGGCGCACATGGAAGGCGGCCGCGCTTTTCAACATCGAGTTAGGAGAAGCGTCGACATGGGACTTCAACAATGATCGGTATGTTGACGCCTTCATTACGACGTCGGAGGAGGAGGAAGACATCATCCCCGAGTCGGAGGAGGAGGAGGAGGAGGAGGAGGAGGAGGATTAGTTGAACCTATGCTATGAACTATCTATGTTAAAAACTATCTTGCAAGAACCAAGAAATTAGAAAGCAGTCCTAATGTGCCAAGCAATGGTTGCAAGTCCTGCCAAGCATCATAATCCAGGAGCTTTATGGTTTAGTGGCCGTATATTTTGACCACACACTTTATATTTCACTTTTTCGATAAAGAGAGATGGTATTGACTCTTGACGTGGGGTGATACAAACATCAACACTTTTCATCCGATCACCATTTAAGGTGACACTTCGTAATCCTAGTGAGGATTAAGTGAACCATGGGAATTACCTACGAAGTCATAGCTTGATGGTTAGGATGATATTACCGGTCACGAAGCAGTGTTGATTTGCGGCAGCTTTGAGTTTGGCTGTGGCCGCGATCGCTCCTGGTTTATTGTCTCCGCTAGTGCTACGGCAGACACATCACAGTTTTGATGCCTAGCTGGCCCGATACTTCATGGTTTTCACCACCAAGTTCTCCAGCTCAGCTGCACCGCTAGTTCACACAGCTGCACACATGAGTCGGCGGTGCCCGTCCAACCTCGCGGCAAGAGGTCAACCTTGGTACCGATTATCGTAGCTACAGTACGTACGAGCAGGTAGTGGTGTCGCAGCAAAGTCGGTACTGTTGATAATAGATCGGTACTAGGTTACACAGGGACACCGCTTGTTTATCTGGATGGGTAGCTAGATCATCGGCATTTTCTTTGGCTTAAGTTTCTGATTTATCTCATTCCCAACATTTGTCTTCCTCTAAATCATCATCGATGTTGCCCATGCATCATCGTCTGCAACCCCTCCTCACCCCTGTTATATCCATAGCAAAAGGAGGCGACATACATGTTAAAGTTGCTTCACTTGTTGGTCGCATATAAAACATGGGTGCTGTAGTGGCCTAGCGCTTTACAGTCTCACCAACAAGCAAGGACGATTGTTTATCTCGTCAGTCAATGAATTTTGAAGTTACAATGTACTTTGTAGGACGGGGCAAATATCGGAAGAAACCTCGCTATTTATTAAGCAGACGCAATAAAAAGACATATCATTCAAAATATATTGGATCAGCTAACTACAAAACTGAATTTTTTATGAAACGAGGCAAAAGATTTGCCATTTTCATTGAATAAAGAGAAGAGTATGATTTAGTACATCACAGCCCCGCCAAAGCGGAAAAGGGCAAAGGCCTACTCTCGCGGCATCGAATTACAAAATGTTTGGCTCCCGCCATAGCCCAAATAGACGCCTTGTCCTTAATAAGTCACACTATCACCGCCGCAGGCGCCGCCTTGGTCCTGAACACGTGCGCATTTTGCTCCTTCCAAAGCTCCCAGGTTACAAGGTGGAGTACGGAGGCCAAGACTCTCCTCGGGTGCGCATTGTTGGCGAGGACTCCATCCCACCAAAACCTTACTGTGCCAAAGTTCAACCAGTGGGTGGTATCTACATCAAGGTGCAGCCATGCAAGGACCTCCTTCCAGACCCGAATGGAGAAGCGGCACATGAACAGTAGATGTGCCGCGGACTCTCGCACTTGATTGCAAAGCGGGCAACGATCATAGTTTGGCCACCCACGACGCTGCAGCCTGTCAGCCGTCCAGACCTGATTTTTTGTGACCAACCATGCAAAGAATTTACATTTTTTTGGGGGGAAGGGGGCACCTTCCAAACAATGGTTTGCAAGTTGGATTGAACAAGTCCAGCAAATTGGGCCAAATAGGCCGTCTTGTCAGAGTAAGACCCATCACTGGAGAGCTTTTAAAGGATGGTGTCCGGGACACCAGGTTGGAGGTTGATAGGCAAGAGCATGTTCCACAGAGCAATGAATTGTCCGAGATGGACTAGGGATAATCTTGTGGTTGTGTCAATCCAGTTTACCCAGTTATCATCTTTGAGGGCCAAAGCAACAGTGCCACGCTTCTTCCTGGAAAGCTTGAAATTTTTTGGCGTGATGTCTTTGGGACAGATGCCATCCAACCAAGAAAACTCCAAGAAATTGGCCTTGGAGCCATCACCAATTGTGACCTTAGTGAGGGCATCTCCAGCCGTTCGGCCCCCCAGGGCGCCTAAATAGAGCGGCCTGGGAACGTGCCGGCGCTAGTTCGGCCCCTGGGGGCGACCTAGCTCCCAGTCACGCCCCCACGCGCCGGCCCCAGGATGCGGGAAATTTAAACTTGGTCGTTCCCGCTCTCAAAAGACGCCGCAAATCCGGCGATCAGACGTAGTCTGGCGTTACAAAAAACAGAGCGCCGCCGCCGCAAGTTCACGTGCGCAACGATTCACTCGGCGGGGTCGGCGCCGGTGGTCGGGTCGAGGCAGACGACTTTCCATGCTTCGGCGAGGCATTCCTCCTCCTTGGACGTCCACTTTATGCGCGGTTCGCCTGACCTAGCCGCCCGCTTCTTCTTCTTCTGGCGCCCCTTCGTCGGAACAGGAGCCGGCTCCTCCTCCTCCTCCTCCTCGTCCTCCTCCTCCTCGGGTTCCTGCGCGTCGTCGCCGTAGACGTAGCCGAGCTCGGCCTCCATGTCGCCGCTGAGGTCCACTACCTCGTCCTGGGTGGCGAACCCGGGAGACGCGACGGCCGCGGTTGATCCTGTCGCGATGATGTCGTCCATGTCGGCTCCCGTGTCGTCGGCGTCGCCGAGGTGCGAGAAGGGTAGCGGTCCACGGTAGAGATGGGGTGGCGGTGTGGACGCGTAGGCGGCGGGCGGCGAGTAGTTGTATGGAGGGTACTGCACGCCGACGAAGGCGGGCGAGGGCGTGCGCATAGCGGGGTGACCATGAGGGAAGGTCACGTTTGGGTTGAACCCACCGTGCGCGTCGCCGTCGGCGTAGCCGGGCGACGATGAACCCCATGGAGATCCGGCGCCTTGCTGTCCCCAGGGCGCGTACTGGGCGTGGCTGACGACGGGTGGATTCATCCCCGCCTAGTCGACCGATGAGGAAGACGCCGCCGCGCGCGCCGCGTTATCGCGGGCCTTCTTGGCTATGGCCCTTTTCCGCCTGTCGGCGGTGACTGCTTCGCGCCGCTGAACTTCCACCCTCCACTCGGCATTCGATAGGCCCGGTGGCTTCGATGGCGGCGCCCTCGGCTTCCTCTGCTTGTCGCGGTTGCCGCCGCGCGCGGCATGGCGTACTTCTTCGGCGGCATGGCGTACTTCTTCGCGGCGAGCGGGAGGGGGTTTGGCGGGAGAAAGGGAGAGAATGGCGGGAGGAAGGCGAGCGAGCGGGAGATATGCGAGGGAAAAGTGTCAAGAAACGGCGGGAAAAGGCCCTCGGGTTGCCTCCAGGGCAGGCCAACGCGCCTTTTTCGCTTGTGCCGGCTCCCCAAGCACCCCCCAGGGCGCTGGGTTCGGCCTGGGTCCGCCGGCACCAGTTTTGGCCCGAGCCGGCGAAAAACGGGCTTCTGGGGGCGCGACTGGGGCCTTTTTTTGGCGCCGGCGCGGCAAAATCGCCTGGGGAGGGCCTGCTGGGGGCGCGGCTGGAGATGCCCTGACAGCCGCAAAGATGTCTCGATCTTCCTTTCTACAAGAGATCTCAGTACCACACCATGCCCTTGGCAGGTCATCCCACTCCAGCCATAGCCATCTAAGGCGGAGCGCGGTGGCGAACTTTTTCAGATTGAGGATTCCCAAGCCCCCAAATTGCTTGGACCTGCAAACGTGCTCCCAGTTAATTTTGCATTTGCGGCCAGACACAGTTTTAGTTCCAGCCCAAAGATAGGCTCTTCGCAGGCTGTCCAATTTCTGTAGCACCTCCACCGCAAAACTGAATTTTTGATTTTTGATTGAGAAAGATCTTCAACACGTGAAGCCAGTGTTCGTACATGTCGATCTTGCCAGTGGACCTCACAGAAAGCACACAGTCATAAATTTATTACAAATATGAAATCCATTATCTCTTAACTAATCAATTTCATCAACCAAACAAACTTGTAGTACCTTCTCCGCACCCACCAGTTTGACAGTAAATAAGGTTACACATATGCGGTGGAATCATGTCAACATGTAACCAACTTTGAGGTAGAGCCTGCTCACTTCTATTATACCTCCAACTTCATATCCTACACAACCGTACTGGCTGCTCACTAGACGCAAGGGTAGGGACGAGCTCGATGCCCCCCTAAGCAACGGTCTACAGGAGGTGGCCCAACACCATCTGTTTAGCTTGCTTGCTGCTACTTATATTTGTTTTTTCTTTGGGCTTATTTGTGTTGTTGACCTTTGTTTTACGCTTTTTGTACTGATTCTTGTTTGTGCTAGTACTCTGTCTTTATTTATATAAACCAGAGCGATAGACCTTTTTCTGAGCACACTATTAGACTATGAGTATTGGTTTTGACGCCCACAGTGCACTTGTCTTATAGGTGAATGCAAAAGTTGGAAGTTTTGTATTGAGAAATACACCCAAAAGAGTGTTTAATATATGATATTTATCAAGTAAAGCTGCAGCTGGTACAAAACAAGGACAAGTTAATAAATGACAACCTCTAATAGTATTTACACGGATAACCTCTTTGGTCGTCTTCTTCCAATGATTGTTCACCACCCAGCGAAGTTTGAAAATTGCACTAATAAGCCAGTAAGTGGAAAGCACCCGCAAACGCACTCGCCATACAAGGCTTAAAATACAACAATAACCACTCATCGTTAGCAATGAGAATTAAAACCCACTGAAAGAACATCAGTTGAGCAATCACTACAAACAAAGCATAATTGCAATCCTTTATTGCCAGACCAGTGGGTTGGAGAAACCATACTTTGCCGTAGAACAAACCTGAACAAAAGACCAAAGTTGCTACATAAAAAACTAGCCAACTACTTCTCCCGCTTGACACACAAAGTGAACGAACATAGTGATCGATCAATGGGGGCAAGCAGTCAAGTTTGCTACTGGCTATCACAACATAAGAGCGCATAGTGGTATTGCAACAAGTCATACTCCATGGACGAAATGCAAAGCGGAAACAGATGAAGTAGGCAAGCAATAGTCAGTTGGTGAATTTTTTGATGTATCTCATTCCCAGCATTTCCCGCTACTAAATCATGTTGATGCCCATCACCGTTGATCTGCCCCTCTTCGCATGGTCTCTCCAGAGAAAATGAAGGAGACATACATGTCATTGTAGGTTCACATGTTGGTCTCATATAAAAGGAGTGGCATAGACCTAGCCCTTCACTGTCTCACGAACAAGCAAGGACGGTTGTTCATCTCGTTGATTAATGACAAACAAAAGCTTGTCGACCTTCTTTCTTCATTCAGTGTAGTTGTCACCTCTGAGGGTCGGAACATCCTTGATGCAACTCATCAAATAGTACCCGCCTGAAAACCACAATGAAGTGAGATCATAACAACAATTGCATGCATTAATCCAACGTTGGTCAAAATTAAAACATACAACTGTTGGTGCAATTGAAACTATATCACCGTTGGACAGAAAATAGAAATAAATGCACATATAACAACAATAAATCATGATTATGTTATTAACAATGTTGGTCATAAAATAACAAAATCATAATTGTTTTAATAATCACTTTAACATGTTCTTAAAATTAACACTCACTTTAGTTCTATTCACCTTTAAAAATGCACTTTTATTTATTTTGCAGAAAACATGAATAAAAAATCCATGAACTTTATGCTTTTCAGAAGCATTTCTTTTACTTTTCTATTTTTAAAAACAAACATTTTGTTGGATCAGTTTGAATAGAAAAATTCCGAGCAACGTTCTCTAAAAGTTGTACATAGTTCAATCCAAAGCATGCTTCTAAAAAAATAGACAAAATGCTGACGGGCCTCTTTGCTTGCGCGGCCCGTCCCATGGCCTGCGACGCGCACCGCTCGCAGCCCACGGCCTGCTGGGCGTGCGCCGCTCTGCAGCCTAGACAACGCGGCCCACAGCCCGTTGTGCTGAGCGCCACTTGATCGTGGTCATCGGATTCCATCCGACGG
>NC_041381.1:569446908-569464599 GCF_002162155.2 Triticum dicoccoides | reverse complement strand
CCCCTCTCTCTTTTCTCCTCCTCTCATCCCTCTTCGTCTCTGTCCCGTAGACGACGGAAAAAAGGGGCTACGCCCGGCCACCGGCTGCTGGCGACGGCGTCGAATGCCACCACGCCGCGCCAGCTACTCTTTCCCTTCCCCTTCCATTTCTCCCTCCATCATCCACCTCCTGTGGCAGAGAGAGAGGGACGCAACTGCACCCTCCTCTGCTCCCGTTTCTTTCGATGGAGTGGCGACACCCCCTATTGATCCCCTTTCCAGCGTGCCCGAGCTCCCGAAGGAGAGCGCGCCGCTGTCAAGCGGCTCGGTGGCGGTGCCTTTGCCCCGAAGGGGTCTGTGATTTCAGCATCTTCATCGATCTGAACACGGTAAAAAAGGAAAGGGTTGTTCTTCTTTTATTGTAATTGATCTAGGAAGTGTAGGTCTCATTTGCTTTTCTATCTACCGTGAAAAATCTAACCCTAGAACTGCTCTGACACCAATGTTAAGTTCTCTAAGAACATCTAGGCTAGAGATTATCGGTAGAACCATCTATATGTCGAATCTATCTAGTCATCTGAGAAGGGAGGACAGAGAGATGGGGAAGTAGAGGAGTACCATCTCTTTGGCTCGATGAGCCCGTGGTGCCGGACATGGTGGAGGCGACGGTGATGGCAGGGTGTGGTCAAGGCGGCGGTGACAGAGCTTCCCGTCACTACTACACTGACCTAGATCCGTAGGTGTGTCGGTGGGGTGTGAGCCGGTGGGGTGTACGGCTCACGACGAATCTCGTGTTGCGTGCCGCCGGCCCCCACCTCTTTATCTAGCGCAGGTGACAGGGGGCCATCAACCATAGTGGGTTGGGCGCCGCTGATCAGGGCACGGATCTAAGGGCCCGATGGGCCGTTGGGCCCACATGGGAGGAGATCAACCTAACAGCCTCCTCTCCAAGAAAAGAACTTAGGGTTCTTTTGCGAACCGCTTGTGCCGTCGCCGTCACCGGTCTGCCTCGTCTTTGATGTGGCCCTAGGGCTATGGAGGCCCGGTGGACCCCGGTCTTTGCCGGCGGAAGGGATCTTGCTTCCTTTTTAGGTGTTTTTGTGAGTTCGTTTTGGGTTTGCGTCTTGCTCAAGAAGATGAGGCGGTGGCGGCTCACTGAAGAGGAATAATATTCTCACGCGTAGCCTCTATTCCGACAATGCATCTAGCATCGTCGGAGGGCGCATGGAGGTATGTCTCCGGTGAATCTCACCGGATTCATTCAGTGCTGATCTTCAATGGATCTGCTTGGATCCAATCTTTGTTTTTATTTTTTCATGTGTCTATAGGTTGGGTTCTCTTGATCTATACTTCTCTTCATCGACGACGGTTGCTGTTCTCGTGTGCTGGCCCTATGAGGCCTTAGCAGCACGACGACTTCCTGACTGTCTACTACGATAAGTTTGACCCGGCTCTGGCCAGGGAGGGGCCATAATGGCGGCACACCTTCACCTTGATGCGGTGCTTGTAGTCGTAGCTATGTGGTATAGGGACATGGATGTAATTTTGTTATTTCTGTTATTCTTTGCACTGCCATGGTGGATGACGATAGATCATTTTTTTTTTGCAAAAATAAAAACACAAGGAACAACGTTATGATTTAACGACCTTAATTTTTCACCAAACAATTTCTAGTTATTTTTTTCTGATAAAGAGAGATGTTATTGATTCTTGATGTGGGGTGATACAAACATAACACTTTACATCCGACCACCATGTAAAGTGACACTTTGTAATCTTAGTGAGGATTAAGTTAACCATCGGACTTACCTACGAAGTCTAGCTCGATGGTTAGGACGATATTACCGGTCAGGAAGCAGTTGCGTCAGCTTGAGAGTTTCGCAGTAGTGCTACGGCAGACACATCAGTCTTGATGCTTAGCTGGGCCGATACTCCGTGGTTTTGACCACCAAGTCTTCCAGCTCAGCTGCTATGTCAGTTCGAACAGCCGCGCGCGTGAATAGACGGTCCATGTCCATCCTCGCGGCAAGTGGTCAACCTTGCTACCAATTATCGTAGCTACGTACGACCAGGTAGTGGTGTCGCAGCAAGTCGGTACTCCAGTCGACAATAGATCAGTACTAGGTTACACAGGGACACCCCTCATTTATCTGGTTAGGTAGCTAAACCATCGGCATTTTCTTTGGCGCAAGTTTCTGATGTATCTCATTCCCGACATTTGTGTTCCACTAAATCATCGATGCTGCCCATGCATTACCTTCGTCAACCCCTCCTCACCTGTTCTATCCGTTGCAAAAGGAGGTGACATACATGTCAAAGTTGCTTCACGTGTTGGTCGCATATAAAATGAGTGGCGTAGTGGCCTGGCACTATACTATCTCACGAACAAGCAAGGACCATTGGTTATCTCTTCAGTCAATGAATTTTTAAGTTACCCTGTACTTTGTAGGACGGGGCAAAGATCGAAAGAAACCTTGCTGTTTATTAAGCAGACGCAATAAAAAAAGACATATCATTCAAAATATATCAGACCAGCTAAGTACAAAACTTACCCTAAAAAAATAGGTAAGTACAAAGCTGAATTTTTTGTTTTGGTTCAGAAAGATCTTCAACACATGAAGCCAGTGTCCGTACCTGTCGACCTTTCCAGTGGACCTCATTCAACGTAGATGTAGAGGCCGGGGGTGACCTAGGGGCGGACCCTGGGAGAAAAATTCGGATGCCCTGGCATATAACCACTCCTAGTTTCCATTTAAAGATGGGGTGTCACACACTGAACTTTGGATGAAACTTACAAAAAAAAGTTTTGCACCTGGTGTCCCATGTACCCGGGTAGATAACATTGGTACGCCCCTGCGTGAATCTCCATTTCAAAAAGAAAAGGAATCAACCAAACAAACTTGTAGTACCTTCTCCGTAGCCGCAAGTTTGAAAGTAAATGATGTTACACATATACGGTGGAATCATGTCAACATGTAACCAACTTTGAGGTAGAGCCTGCTCACTTTTGTCATACCTCCAACTTCATATCCTACCTAACAATGGCGGCCGCTCACTAGATGCAAGGATAGGGACGACCTTGATACCCAACAATGGTGGCCCAACGCCGTCTGTTTAGCTTCCTTGCTGCTACTTATATTTGTTTATTCTTTGGGCTTATTTGTGTTGTTGCCCACATTGACCTTTGTTTTACCTTTTCTATACTGATTCTTGTTTGTGCTAGTACTTTGGCTTTATTTACAAACCAGGGCAATAGACCTTTTCCTGAGTAAACTATTACACTGTGAGTATTGGTTCTGACACTCATAGTGTACTTGTCATATAGGTGAATGCATAAGTTGGATGTTTTGTATTGAGAACTACATCCAAAAGAGTGTCTAATATATGATATTTATCAAGTAAAGTTGTAGCCGGTACAAAATAAGGACAATTTGACAACTAACAAGCCCTAATAATATTTACACGGAAACCCTCTCTGGTTGTCTTCTTCCAATGATTGTTCACCACCGACCAAAGTTTGAAATTGAACTAAGAAGCCGGTAAGTGGAAGGCACGTGCAAACGCACTCCCCATACAAGGCATCAAATACAACAATAAACATTGGTCGTTAGCAATTGGAATTAAAACCCACTAGAAGAACATCGGTTGAGCAATCGCTGCAAAAAACACATGATTGCAATCCTTCATCACCAAACGGGTGGAGAAACCATACTTTGCCGCAGAACAAACCAAAACAAAAGTTTGAAGTTGCTACATAAAAAACGAGCCAACTACTTCTCTTGACACACCAACTGACAAGATCCAAAGTGAACTAACATAGTGATCAATGGGGGCAAGCAGTCAAGTCTGCTACCAGCTATCAGAACGTACGAGCGCATAGTGGTATTGCAACAAGTCAGTACGCAAGGGAAACGCGAAGGAGAACCAGACGAAGTAGCAACATGCACTCGGTGATCTTCTCCGATGCAAATTTTTTATGTATCTCATTCCTGACATTTGCCGCTACTAAATCATCGGTGATGGGCATCACCGTCGATCAACGCCTCCTCAGCAAATGAAGGAGACATACATGTCAAAGTTGCTTCACATGTTGGTCTCATATAAAAGGAGTGCCGTAGAACTAACACTTTACTGTCTCGCGAACAAGCAAGGACGATTGTTTATCTGATTGATTAATGAATTTCAAGGTTCCGATGTACTTCTTAGGAAGTGCAAAAGCCAGAAAGAAATTCTCGCTATTTATTTAGCAGGCGCAACATGAAGACATATCATTCAGAAACATATCAGATCAGCTACGTACAAAACTGAATTTCCAGTTTTTATTCAACAAGATCTTCTGCACATGAAGCCAACGTCGGCCGATATTGTGGGTGGACCTCATTCAACGTAGTTACAACCGGCAGTTACTGACCTCACATATGTTTGTTATTATTTTTCCTCCGTCTTAGCATATTTTTGGTCTTGTATAACTTTGCTCTTTTCCAGCGCAATTATCTGAACGTGTATCTCGATATTGGCTATGTGCATCTTACTCGTGCAGAGGACGGATGTCCGCTCATTGGCTTTGTATCCGTTGATGCTTCATCATGAGTTAATAAAAATGTCCTTTATAAAAAGGCAATAATGATGTGCGCAACCATTCCTCCTTCAGCCTAAATAAATCAAAACAACAAAATATGTATACATTGTTCTGAAATATTTTAGATACTAGATAAAATGTGTCAACTTGTGCATTGTAGAACACAAACAATCATGATTTTATTATAAAAATAACAGGCATGCATAATAGCCACATCTCTTAATAGATAAATTTCATCACCCAAACAATCCTGCAGTAAATTTCTGAAAGCCAATAGTTTGATAGTAAATTTTGTTACATACACATGTGCTATGACTTCATGTCTAGATTATAAGATTTGTCCAAAGTCAAACTAAGTAAAGTTTGACCAACTTAATAGGAAAAATATCAACATTAACAATGCAAAATCAGTATCATTAGATGTGTCATGAATTTAATTTTCATATTGTGTAACTTTAGTATTGTAGATGTTTGATATTTTTTTATATAAATATGATCAAACTTGACGAAGTTTGACTTCAGACAAATCTTATATAGAAACTAAAAAGGACCAGAGGGATTACATAGTTACCGGATTCACTCGGAGAGGTCTCGAACTCCAATCTAGATCGGAGTTCGAATTCGCTTGGTTCGATCTGGATTCGCTACCCGATTCGTTGAACTCTAATCAAACCAGAAAAATAGATTCCTTGGCTGGAGGTTTTGGCTGGCGAGCGGTGACTCGACGACGGAAATCATGCGGTTGTGCAACGCGACAGATGGATGCAAAACCTGGTAGCCGGCCCATCGCCCAATGTCTCCAGTAGTTTTACAGCAGACAGATCCGAGAATCAAATCATAGCTAGCCAATCCCCCTCCCCTCTCCCCCTCGCGTCGCCCCCGCGGGCAGCCGAGCGGGGCAACCCTAGCCGCCGGCCTCGCTCTTCCCCCTCTCATCTCCCTCCCCCCGCCGCCGGCGGCTAGCGACGCTAGGCAAAGCCCTGGTGGTGCCGGCGGCGGCGGGAAGCTTTTGCCCCTTTTTGCTCAGCCTAGGGTTGGCGCGGGACGATCTGGCCGGGCGGGGGCGCCGCGCTCGCAAGGGGCCGGCAGCGTGGCAGCAGATGCGGGTGGTGACGGCATGCGGGGCGCCGCGGGCGGCGGGGCCAAGCGCGTGTGCGGGTTGTGTGGCGGCTCTCTAGCGGATGCGCGCGCCGTCGGGTCGCCCGTTCTGGCGGTCTGGTGGGCGGCGGGCCGTGGCGGCCCGGTCCAGGGCGCCACAGGGAGCGGCTGCTCGCTCTTCGGGTGGGCAGCATGGTGGGCGGCGGACTCGGACCGGCGGCCTGGATCTGGGCCAGATCTGGCAGGGCGGTGCGGGTCCGGCGAGGTGGTGCTGCTCGGGATCCATCGGGCGGCAGTGGGGCAGCCTGCTGCTCCTTGGCAGCGGTGTTCCATGCTTCAGGAGGTCGGTGCTGACGGTTTGTCTCTCCGGCGTGTCGTGATGGTGCAGATCCGGTATGCGGTGGTGGATGTCATTCGTCGGCGCGCAGGTGTAGGGAGCCGACTTGGTCCGCACGGATGCAAGCTTATGCGTTAGTGCTCTTCTCTCTTGTTGGATTGTGGTGGCGTCATTCCGAGGTTGCTCGTCAGGCGTCGCTATGCCGTCGGACAGATCAGCACCATTGACCACGGACATGGCGTCATTCGAGCGTGCTCGCGGTGGCCGACGGTAGTCACAGGGTTGTCTCCCCCCTGGTCCATTGGGACCGGATGGGGATACAGGCGTGGGCGCCTCCTACTATGGAGGTGCCGACCCAAACCCGCTGGCTGATGCCGAGCTAGGGGTGAAAGGTGGTCCCTTTCACTCTTACTACTGTGGTCGGGTGCTTGTGACAGAGATGGTCGGCGGTTCCTAGAGGCATGGATCCCAGGGCGGCGGCCCCTGACGGCGGGCCTCATTGTTGGTTTTCTGGAAGGCTCCGTGGTGGCGGTGGTGGCTCCATCTTTAGGTCGTGAGGGCGACTAGGGATGTAGTGGCGGGAGGCCCAGGACTACTCTGGCAGTGCCCAGATCTGGGGTGGGCAACCTTGACCCTCGTTGTGGTAGTGGCCTGGTCTCCTCGTGGTGGTGCGGGCAAGTGACCGAGCGAAAGCTCCGCGCTTCTGGCGTCGGCGACGGCGACGCCTGTGGGTGTAGCTTGCTTCTTAAAGACGGCGTCGTGGATCCAGTACCTGTGCCAGGGCTCACGGTGAAAATTGTTGTCTGCTCTCAGACTCGGCAGCGGCGACGCTTCGCGCCGTAACCCTCCTGGATGCGTTGTCTTTGAGCTTAGGGGCCCCTGTCCGTGCCTCGACGAGGTGTTAGGCTTGTTCTAGGCTTATGTTTTATCTGTTGATCTGCTGTGTAAGGGGGCCTCCCCATCATATTGTATCGTTTGGCCATGTAATCTGGTTTTTTGCTTTGTTTATAAAGCGGGACGAAAGCCTATTTCGAGGACAGATCCGAGTCTTGATGGCTAGCTGGCCCCATACTTTCTGGTTTCTCGCCTACAGCCCAGCCCCCAGTACTCAAGCTCAACTGTGATGTTAGATCACACAGCCGCATGAGTCGACATTGCAGCTCCAACCTCCCGGCAAGCGGTCAACTTTGGTAGGAGCTACCACAACTACGTATGAACTCATCATGGTATCGCAACAAATCGGTGCTCATACATGATATGGACTGGTACTTGATTAGATTGGGACGCCCCTTGTTTATCTATTTGGGTAGGTGGTCCTTCAGAATTTTCTCTGCCACACGTTTCCGATGTATCTCATTCTCAACATTTGTCGCCACTAAATCATCGACTCTTCTCGTCATCAGCGATCAACCCCTCGTCGCATGTTCTATGCATGGCAAATGAAGCAGACATACATGTCAAAGTTGCTTCACATATTGGTCTCGTATAAAAGGACTGCCGTAGTGATGTTGCACTTTACTGTCTCACCAACAAGCAAGGATGATTGTTTATGTCGTCAATTAATGAATTTCCAAATTGCGTTGTACTTTTTAGAGAAAAGGCATTGCGCCCGACTTTATAAATAAAGCCATAAAACAGGTAGCGAACATCCAAAGGTTCAGAACACACAACCAGCAAGACCCCAGCCAGGGTCAAACGACAGAAAAAGAGTTTAAACGGGGGTACATGGCTCCCTAGCCAATACGCGGCACACAGGCCGGAAAGTAACTCCCAGAAAAGACTAGCCAACGAAGCACCACCAGCTAAGCATCCTACTCTTGTCTGCATAGATTAGACGCCGAGGCCCGAACTTTGGATATCAACGCAGACAACGCCTCCTGGTCGTCCACCTTAGTCAATGATTTCCACTGCTGCAAGAAGGCACATGATTTAAACAAGCAATCAGCGGGTTTAGCCGGAAACACATGTTCAATAATAAACTTGTTCCTAATCGTCCAGAAAGACCAGCAAATTGCTCCCAAGCCCACCCAAAAGATGCGTCTGGTGAGGCCCGACAGGGTATTAGCAAGAGCCCGGAGGTCCGAGAAAGAGGAAGGATCCCAAGCTACATGAAGCCACTCTCGGACGCAACTCCAAATAAGCTTAGCCAGGACACAGTGGAAGAAGATATGAGTCGTATCCTCCAAGACACCACATAAAGCGCAATATTGAGACCCCGGACCATTCCTCTTACGGATTTGGTCAGCCAAAGGTAGCCGGCCCCTAAAGGCTTACCATGAGAAAATTTTAATTTTGGGAGGAATCCGGGCCTTCCAGACCTGGGAGTAGGGGTGCCGCCAATAAGCTTAGAATACAAAGATTTTACTGAAAAGCGACCAGAAGAAGAGTAAAGCCAAATCACCGAATCCATGTTCGTCGAGAGCGAGGGGAAGAAGGCAGTAAGACGTTGCCAATGTTCGAACTCTTCAGGCAAAAGGGAGCGATGAAAGGCCAAGTCCCAACCATTGGCGGCCAGCTCCGCGATAGAGATATCCGGATCAGGGCAATAAGAGAATAAGGTGGGGAAGGTCACGGAGAGAGGTGACTCTCCACACCACCAATCAAGCCAAAACCTAATGGAAGAGCCATCACCCACAACAAACTTCACATGAGCCTGGAAAAAGGGCCTAACTTTCACCAAGGCCTCCCAAAATTGAGAACCACCACGCGAGCTGGCAAACATCGGACTAGACAGGGGGAAATATTTAGCTTTAGGAATACTGAACCATAAGGACTGATATCCACCACTCATAATCTTCCACCACCATTTGACCATAAGACATTGGTTCATGATAGTCGCGTTGATAATACCCAACCCTCCAAGGTTTTTGGGTCGACACATCAGTTTCCACTTAACGAAGCAATATTTGCGACGATTATCAGCGGCATTCCAATAGAAAGCCCTACGGTGCTTGTCAAAGCCAGCATGAATCCTTCCCGAAAGTAGGTAGAAGCCCATCAGGAACATAGGGAGGGAAGACAAACAAGCATTGATCAGAGCCACTTTGCCTGCATTGGTATTGTATCTGCCACGCCAAGGCAGGACTCTGTTGCCCACCTTGGTTACCACCGAGGCAAAGTCCTTCGCATGGAGAACATCCGGGGAGATAGGGAGACCCAAATATTTGAAAGGGAAGGACCCTAGCTTACAATTAAGAAGACGAGCCACCCTTAAGGCTTCGATCTCATCCACACCAGTGACAATAACCTCACTTTTTCGCAAAATTGATTTTAAGGCCCGACATGGCTTCAAAGCAAAGGAGGATGAATTTTAGGTTAGCAAGACAATAATCCTCTAAATCAACCATTATGATTGTGTCGTCCCCATATTGAAGATGAGTAACCCCTTCAGGAATAAGATGGGAGATAACTGGAGAAATGTGGCCATGATTAGCTGCTCTGGAAAGAATGCAAGATAAGGCGTCTGCAACAAAATTAAACAAGATGGGAGAGGCATGATCACCTTATCTTAGGCCCCTACCATTGACAAAAAACTTACTACTTTGGCCATTGACAGAGATGGCAGTGTGGCCCCCCGAGACCATTTGCATGATTCTGTGGACATACGAACCATCAAACCCTTTAGCCAAAAGGACCTTTCTCAGAAAGGGCCAACTCACCGAGTCGTAGGTCTTCTCAAAATCAAACTTTAGGATCACGGCCTTAGATTTATGAATTTTGAGGTCATGCACAAAGTTGCGTTGTACTTCGTAGGAAGGGGCAAAGATCAAAAGAATTATCATTGTTTATTTAGGAGGCGCAATATGAAGACATATTATTTAAAAATATATAAGTGCAAAACATAATTTCTGATTTCTACCAGTAAGATCTTCTGCACATGAAGCCAGTGTTGTCCATCTTTTTTTTCTGCAAGGGAATGTGTGAGCTTTATTTCATTATTATAGAGTTACAATCCAAAGAAAAAAATCAATACAAGGGAGGCCTCTATGTTTTTTTATTGAAAAGGAGGTTAAACCCCCGGCCTCTGCATCAAGTGATGCACACAGCCATTATTATTAATTAATGAAAGAGTACATAACAAAAGAAACCACATCCGAACAATTACAAGATATGAAATAAACACCTACGACTAAGTCGATTTCCGCAGCAATGCCTTCAAGACGGGATAAATGTCCTCGCGTCATCATTGTCACGTCCGAACAAAGATGACTTGGACAAGGAGTTTCATCCTACTTTGTGGAGACTAGGCAATGAAGACCAACACAACAACAAACAACAATGCTAAATACGGTACCATTATAACTTGCGATATGATCTGCAACTCTGTTTTGTTCCTATCAAAACTTCTGAGGAATATGTTCCCTGTCAGCCATCAAAACTTAATCTCCGCAGAGAGATGTCTGTATGCCAAGCTATCCATGTCATCACCAGTAAAGATGGACAAAGCAACTGAAGATTCCAGTTGAAGGAGGTCGGTCTGTTGGATACCTGAGTGACATACCTTGCATTATTGCATGTATATATCTCTGCCTCTAGGGGCATCATTGTATTTAAAGAACAATTAGTAAGGTGCAAAGATCACACTCCCAGCATGCCTCCTACGGACCGTGCAGGCTGCCACAGTGCCATACGACACCAAGAAGGAGTCATCCATAGATAAGGCTAGCATGTTTGTGATACGTCTCAAACGTATCTATTTTTTTTTTGTTAAATGCAATTATATTACCATTCTTACATATTTTGGCTATCATTTTTATATTATTTTTCTTGACTAACATATTAAATCAGTGCCTAGTGCTAGTTGTTGTTTTCTGCTTGTATTTGGTTTTACAGAAAATCGATACCTACGAAGGTCCAAACACGAAGAAACTTTTTGACGATTTTTTTGAAAACATAAGAGGCCCTAGAAGCTTCGGGGGAGGACAAGAAGATCCACGAGGAAGCCACAAGGCAGGGGATGCACCCTTGGGGGGGGGGTAGGTTCTTCAACAACAATGCCTTCAGAAAGGGAGCAACGCTCAAGCATCGCCATCACCTAGAACAACTAGTCGACCGAGCACATCTGAACAATGCCATCAGCAAGGTAACGACGCAAAAACATCACCTTTGTCAGATATAACCAAGTCGGGTCAGACCTAGACGTTCACCTTGAGGCTTGAGACCGGGTGTTCAAGTAGCACCAATCGAAGTAACACATGTGTTGTCCCCACCATTTTTCCATGATCCTAGCAGCTACATGCGATGTGACTGTCGCCAATCGCAACCATCCTTTGCGTCAAGCCATCATCCATAGTTTGCATCTCATCGTCGAAGTTAGCCATCGGATGTGCAGAGGTGACTCTAAAGAAGAATTTTTGGTGGCCACCTCAATCTGTGCAACGAGGCAGAACTAGAACTAGGGACCTCATACAAAAGGATTATAGAAAACTCTTCGTTGGACTAGACATTAGTAGAAAAGGGGGCAATGTTCCAGGCCGGGTCAGCCCATTAGTCCCGGTTCAGTCCAGAACCAGGACCCATGGTGGCATTGGACCCGGTTCGTGAGCCCCGGCGGCCAGCCGGGCCACGTGGGCCATTGGTCCCGGTTCGTCTGGACCTTTTGGTCCCGGTTGGAGGGACGAACCGGAACCAATGGGCCTCGCTCCTAGCCCACCACCATTGGTCCCGGTTGGTGGCATGAGCCGGGACTAAAGCCCTTTAGTCTCGGCTCATGCCACCAACCGGGACCAATGAGGTGCTTATATATACCCCCTCTCTTAAGAGCAGAGCACACTGCTCTGTTTTTTCTGGCTGCCGAGGGGGAAAGGGCTTGGTGGTGCTCTAGCTCACCTCCTATGCACACAAGGTGTTCGATGGAATGCCCGAGCCATACTACTTAAGCTTTCTCCTCTCCAAGCTCGACCTCCAAGCTCCATTTTCCTCAATATTTGTCTAGGTTTAGCGGTCCGTCACGCCCCGTCCCCGTCTTCACCGCCGTCGATCACCCACACCGATCTCATCGCCGGCACCACCGTGGTGAGCCTCTTGTTCTTATCTTCTTTCTGAAAGGAAAAATATTCTTACTTGTATGTTTAGATAGATACTTGTATTGTTTTCTTACTTTTATTATTGCATCTTATATAGTACGATGATTTTGGTATCCGCCCCCGTCGGCCCTCGTCCTGTCTATGATTCGGATGTGGTATACATTATATTTTCATAACTATTAGTTCATTTATTGTTTATGAAAATTATGCCGACCAACGTGACATAGATTTTATTTATCTAGGAGGTTGTTGAACCGGAAATTCATACCGACCCTATTGTCGAGAGGTTAAATTTAGTTGAATAAAAAAACAATTTCTTGAAGGAAAAAATAAGAAAAATTGAGGAGGAGAAGATGATATTGAAGTTGCATGTTGCGGATGTCGTCGATGATCACAAGATCAAGATGGATGCAATGCATTTAAAGATTAGAAAGATTAGAAAATATGCCATTCATACCGAGGCTTGGCATCATTATGTCGTTGGATCAGTTGTTACCTTGGTTGCGATTATGATCACATTTGTTTTCGCATTGAAATGTTTTACATAGTTTCAATGTATGGTTTAATTAATTTAGATGCTCTGCAGAGCTTTATGTTATTAGATGAGAACTATGTATGTACTTTGATTTTAATGTAATGATAAACTTCTATTAATTTGGTCACTTAATTATCTATTCATGATGTTCTGTAATGATTTTTGACACACTTAATTATATATAATACACGCAGATGAACCGGCAATGGATGTACGGTGACAGACACACCTCTGAGTACATTAAGGGCGTGCATGATTTTCTCGAAGTGGTTGAGGCAAACAAGCAGAATGGTTTTATGTGTTGTCCATGCCCTATATGTGGGAATACGAAGTCTTACTCTCACCGGAAAATCCTTCACACCCACCTGCTTTACAAGGGTTTCATGCCACACTATAATGTTTGGACGAGGCATGGAGAGATAGGGGTTATGATGGAAGACGGCGAAGAAGAAGAGTACGATGACAACTATGTGCCCCCTGAATACGGTGATGCTACTGAACATCAAGAGGAACCATACGATGTGCACGATGATGCTGCAACGGGCAAAGCTGCTGAAGATCAAGAGGAACCAGACGATGTGCCCGATGATGATGATCTCCGCCGGGTCATTGTCGATGCAAGGACGCAATGCAAAAGTCAAAAAGAGAAGCTGAAGTTTGATCGCATGTTAGAGGATCACAAAAAAGGGTTGTACCCCAATTGCGAAGATGGCAACACAAAGCTCGGGTACCGTACTGGAATTGCTGAAGTGGAAGACAGAGAATGCTGTGCCTGACAAAGGATTTGAGAAGCTACTGAAAATATTGAAGAAGAAGCTTCCAAAGGATAACGAATTGCCCGACAGTACATACGCAACAAAGAAGGTTGTATGCCCTCTAGGATTGGAGGTGCAGAAGATACATGCATGCCCTAATGACTGCATCCTCTACCGCGGTGCGTACAAGGATCTAAACGCATACCCGGTATGCGGTGCATTACGGTATAAGATCAGACAAGATGACCCTGGTGATGTTGACGGCGAGCCCCCCAGGAAGAGGGTTCCTGCGAAGGTGATGTGGTATGCTCCTATAATACCAAGGTTGAAACGTCTGTTCAGAAACGAAGAGCATGCCAAGTTGATGCGATGGCACAGTGAGGACCGTAAGAAAGACGGGAAGTGGAGAGCACCCGCTGACGGGTCGCGGTGGAGAAAAATCAAGAGAGAGTACTGGGTTGAGTTTGCACGTGACCCAAGGAACGTATGATTTGGTTTAAGCGCGGATGGCATTAATCCTTTCGGGGAGCAGAGCAGCAATCACAGCACTTGGCCCGTGACTCTATGTATGTATAACTTTCCTCCTTGGATGTGCATGAAGCAGAAGTTCATTATGATGCCAGTTCTCATCCAAGGCCCTAAGCAACCCGGCAACGACATTGATGTGTACCTAAGGCCATTAGTTGAAGAACTTTTACAGCTGTGGAATGCTAACGGTGTACGTACGTGGGATGAGCACAAACAGGAGGAATTTGACCTAAAGGCGTTGCTGTTCGTGACCATCAACGATTGGCCCGCTCTCAGTAACCTTTCAGGACAGACAAACAAGGCATACCACGCATGCACGCACTGTTTAGTTGACATCGAAAGTATATACCTGGGAAGCTGCAGGAAGAATGTGTACCTGGGCCATCGTCGATTTCTTCCGACCAATCATCAATGTCGAAAGAAAGGCAAGCATTTCAAAGGCGAGGCAGATCACCGGAAGAAGCCTGCCATGCGTACCGGTGATCACGTACTTGCTATGGTCAATGATTTACACTAACCTTTGGAAAGGGTCCCGGCAGACTAGCTGTTCCGAGTGACGCTGGGGGACATGCACCCATGTGGAAGAAGAAATCTATATTTTGGGACCTACCCTAGTGGAAAGACCTAGAGGTCCGCTCTTCGATCGACGTGATGCACGTGACGAAGAACGTTTGCGTGAACCTGCTAGGCTTCTTGGGCGTGTATGGGAATACAAAAGATACACCTGAGGCACGGGAGGACCTGCGACGTTTGAACAAAAAAGACGGCATGTCTCCGAAGCAGTATGAAGGTCCTGTCAGCTACGCTCTTACCAAAGAAGAGAAGGAAATATTCTTTGAATGCCTTCTTAGTATGAAGGTCCCGACTGGCTTCTCGTCGAATATAAAGGGAATAATAAATATGGCAGAGAAAAAGTTTCAGAACCTAAAATCTCATGACTGCTACGTGATTATGACGCAACTGCTTCTGGTTGCATTGAGGGGGCTTCTACCGGAAAACGTCCGATTAGCCATTGTGAAGCTATGTGCATTCCTCAATGCAATCTCTCAGAAGGTGATCGATCCAGAAATCGTACCAAGTCTAAGGAGTGATGTGGCGCAATGTCTTGTTAGTTTCGAGCTGGTGTTCCCACCATCCTTCTTCAATATCATGACGCACGTCCTAGTTCATCTAGTCGACGAGATTGTCATTCTGGGGCCCGTATTTCTACACAATATGTTCCCCTTTGACAGTTTCATGGGAGTCCTAAAGAAATATGTCCGTAACCGCGCTAGGCCAGAAGGAAGCATCTCCATGGGCCATCAAATAGAGGATGTCATCGGGTTTTGTGTTGACTTTATTCCTGTCCTTAAGAAGATAGGTCTCCCTAAATCGCGGTATGAGGGGAGACTGACTGGAAAAGGCACGCTTGGAAGGGACTCAATAATATGCAGGGACGGATATTCTTGGTCTCAAGCACACTGCACAGTTCTACAAAACTCTACCTTGGTGACCCCTTATGTCGATGAACACAAGGACAGTCTGCGCTCCAAACACCCGGAGCAGTACGACGACTGGATTACATGTGAACACATCAGGACTTTCAGCAGTTGGTTGGAAACACGTCTCAGAGGTGACAACACTATTTGTGATGAGTTGTACTTGTTGCCCAGGGGACCATCTTCGACTGTTACGATTTGGAAAGGATGCGAGATAAATGGGAATACATTTTACAGGATTGACCAAGATCAAAAGAGCACCAACCAAAACAGCGGTGTCCGCTTTGATGCAGCCACCGAGAGGGGAAAGGACACATATTATGCTTAGATAGTCGATATATGGGAACTTGACTACGAACATGATTTTAAGGTCCCTTTGTTTAAGTGCAAATGGGTCAATCTGTCAGGAGGCGGGGTACAGGTAGACCCACAGTACGGAATGACAACAGCGGATCTGAAAAATCTTGGGTATACTGACGAACCGTTCGTCCTAGCCAATGATGTGGCACAGGTTATCTATGTGAAGGACATGTCTACCAGACCGAGAAAAAGAAAAGATAAGGAAGCGAATACAGCATACGATGAGCCAAAGCGCCACATTGTTCTATCAAAAAAAAGGGACATCGTGGGAGTGGAGGGCAAGACAGACATGTCTGAAGATTATGAAAAGTTTCATGAAATTCCTCCCTTCAAAGTCAAGGCTGACCCAAGCATCCTGATAAACGATAAAGATTATCCATGGTTACGGCGCACTAAGCAAATGACACGAGCGAAAAAAAAGTGAAGACTTTCTCCCGCAACTATTATGATGATACCATGCCAAGTTTGTAACAAACGAGTATGATACCATTATCCGTTTTGTACATGCACATGCTATGTGGGTGAAATTATGATACCATGCCAACTTTTAACTTTTTCAGAGTTCATTTAAAATGCCTTAATGTCTTATGTTTCGGCCCTCGTAATACCATTAATCCCGGTTCGCTCCTTGTCAACTATGTTCTCGCCAAGAACACTCTCAAGAGGGCAGCCACGTGGGCCATTGGTCCCGGTTCCTCTGGACCTTTTGGTCCCAGTTCCACGCACGAACCGGGACCAATGCTCACACTGGTTTATAAGCACATCCCTCTCTGCCTTGTTGAGCTCCTCTCAAAGTGAAAATAGATTCCCCTATACAGGGAATTTGACCTAAATTCATAGTGAAAAAAAAATTTCTCTGAAATTCATAGAAATTTATTATGAATTTAGGTTGAATTTTCTCTATAGGCACATCTATGTTCATTTTTTTAGTAAAGTTAATCACAAACTTGTGATTCATACAAATTTCAAAGATTTCAAATTTTAACTATTCAAATTTGAAAACTAATGGCACTAACATAAAATTTATAATTTTTCTAAAACTAATGGCACTAACATAAAATTTATAATTTTTCTAAAACTAATGGCACTAACAGAAAGTTTATAATTTTGCTGACCTAAAAGCAAAAAGAATTAAAAAATAAAGCAAAAAACAAAAGAAAATAAATAATTCAGAAAACAAAACAAAAAAACTAGAAAAAAATAGCAACAATAAGTATTTTGTTGTAAGTAGAAACAAAAGAAAATAAATAAAGCAAAAAAGAAAACAAAAAAAGTGTTTTCAAATTTGAAAACTAATGGCACTAACAAAAAGTTTATAATTTTTCTAAAACTAGAAGCAAAAAATAAAAGAAAATAAATAATGCAGAAAACAAAACAAAAAACTGGAAAAAAATAAAAATAGCAACAATAAGTAAAGAAAACAAAAAAAATAAAAAAGTGCCTCCTACTGGGCCCCGACGGCCTGAATACGACTAGAAACCCAACAATGGGCCAGGATTCAGGCCCGTGGTAAGCCCAATAGGCCCACATGCACATTGAGACAGATTAGGCCCAAAAGCCTGCTTTAGAGAGGAGCTCGAGAGGGTTGGCGCATCGCACCTTATAAACAGGTGCGGCTCTCTCTCAACTAGTGAGGTGGGACTAAACTCCCACCACCACACCGTTGTGCAAGGCTCATTGGTCCCGGTTGGTGGCATCAACCGGGACTAAAGGGGTGCATTGGTCCCGGTTGGTGCTACGAACTGAGACCAATGCCCCCCCCTTTAGTCCCGGTTGGTGCCACCAATCGGTACCAAAGACCGCCGCCTTTGGTCCCCGTTGGTGGTACCAACCGGGACTAAAGGGTGCATTAGTCCCGGTTGGTTTCACGAACCGGGACCAATGGCTTTGCTATATAAGTAAAGACTTAGCGTTTTTCATTTCATCTCTACAGTTGCCCGCGCCGCCGCCGCCGCCAGGCTGCCCAATTCACACCCCGCCGACGCCGTCGCCGCACCCGTCGCCGCCCGCGCCCCG
>NC_041381.1:569445224-569445895 GCF_002162155.2 Triticum dicoccoides | reverse complement strand
ATGTATTTCTTATGTATGTTCATATATGTATGTATGTATTTTTTACATGTTTTTTGTATGAATGTATGTATTTTTTCAATTGTAATATGCATGGTGTTTTAAAAATACATTAATTTTAGTACATTAATGTTCTCTGATTTAGTACATTAATTTTAGGTTAGTTTCATTTTTAGAAAAGTTTTATATATTTAATTAGGAAGAAGGAAGAGAAGGAAGAAGGAAGAAGGAAGAAGAAGAAAAAGTTTTATATATGCAAAAGTTACATTTTAAGAAAAGTTATATATATCTAGCTAGAAAGAAGGAAGAAGAAGAAAAAGAAAGAGAGGAAAAAGGAAAATAAGAAGAGGAAGAAAGGAGAAGAAGAGGAGAGGAAGAAAAGGAGAAATAAATAAGAAGAGGAAAAAAGAATAAAAATAAGAGGAGAAGAAGAAAGGAATAGAGGAGAAGAAGAAAAAATAGAATATTTTGTTTTTTTCTTCTTCTCCTCTTTTTTTTCTTTTTTTTCTTCGATCTTCTCCTCTGTCTTCGTCGATATACCCTCCCGATAACTTCAACACGAGGGGGGGTCGATATACCCCCTCCCCGATAATATTATTTTCCCATGTACGTATGTCGTGTCGATATAAACTCCCGATAACTTCAACACGTGGGGGGGGGTCGATATACCCCCT
>NC_041381.1:569440331-569445063 GCF_002162155.2 Triticum dicoccoides | reverse complement strand
GTTACTATTATTTTCCCATGTACGTATGTCGTCGTTGTCGATATAAACCCCTCCCGATAACTTCAACACGTGTGGGGGGGGGGGGTCGATATACCCCCTCACGATAACTTCAACACGAGGGGGGGGTCGATATATATATATACCCCCTCCCCGATAACATTATTTTCCCGTGCATGTATCTCGTCGTTGTCGATATTACCCCCTTGAAGCGTTGTCGAGGTCACCCCAAACCCTAGAGAAGCAGCGTCGAGGCCACTAATTAATATGATTCCTTACTGTGATTAGCTAGCTAGTTCTATGTTTGCCACTAATATATCCATATCTTTCATGTTTGAATAATAATTGCCATGTTGTAAATATTTGTAGAAACTATGGACACCCCCCGAGACGAAGCAATAGAAGTGATGTTGGAGGAGATAATAGCACATGGAAGTGATGCCGTCTTATCGTTTCTGAACGACACCGATGGTCTGGAAGGACAGGGTGAAGAAGCAGGCAATTATGATGGCTCCTTTGACCCAATGCCGGTGCAAGAAGGAGACCATGAGGACGGCTCCGGTGACCCAATGACGATGCAAGAAGGAGACCGTGATGACGGCTTTGGTGACCGAACCGAGTCTGGCCAGGTATATATATTAGTTAAGCTTGTGCTGACTAGCTAATTGATGCATTCATTGTTTTGGAATATGTACACATATTAATTAACTCTCGTCTTTCTTCTTTTTTCTAACCCTCCGGATCGAGCACAACTTCGGTAAGGAGACGAGGCCCGAAGAAAAAGTTGAGCTCGGATGAAAGGTTTGAGATCACAACAATCACGCGCGATGGCGAACCGATTGAACCCATCCGTACAAAGAAGGCTTTTGCTGCTCAGTGCGGGGTTCTTGTTAGGGAAAAGATCTCGATCAGCATCCACCAATGGTATAAGCCTAAGGAGGAAGACCCTCGAGTGTCTTATGTCAATGATATGCAGAAAGATGATCTTTGGACTGAGCTGAAGGCAAATTTTACCCTACCGCCAGAGGAGGATCCGGAGAAGCCAGTTAAAGAGAAATTAATCAAGTCTTGTGCTCTTAAGAAGATGGCAGGCCTATTCAGGAGGTGGAGGAAAGAGCTGAAAAAGTTTGTCGACAAAGAAGAGACACCAGAATTCATCGGCAAATATGAGAAGATCAGAGATCACTGGCCCGCATTTGTGGCCCACACGACATCGGAAAAGAGTAAGAAGATGTCGGCGACAAACAAGCAAAATGCTGCGAAGAAGAAGTTTCACCATCGCACGGGGTCAGGTGGCTACCTCAAAGCCCGGCCTAAGTGGTCTAAGGCTGAGAATGATCTGCTTGATAAAGGGATCGAACCAGAGACAATGAACTGGCCAGACCATTACCGGACTTGGTTCTTCGGGGCTGGCGGAACCTTGGACACTGTATCAGGGAAGTGCTGTTGGACGGACGAGCAACTGAAAACAACAGTCAATAGGCTTCGACACTATATTGATGCAGCGCAGCAAGGGACGTTCGTTCCAGACAGGGAGAAGGACGAGCTCACAATGGCCCTCGGGAACCCTGAGCACCCTGGACGGACATGAGGCACGCCAGGCTCCATTCCGTGGAAGGTTGGTTTTCCGGACGCAGGGGGTTACAAAACCCACGAGAGGAGGAAGAAACTGGAGCAGAGCCAACTGCAGGCGTTGCACGAAAGGGTACAAGGGCTAGAGGAACGAGAAGCAGATCGCAGCAAACGACCTGCCAAAGTTTCCCCCGAAGCCACCCCGCCATCTCAGCGGAGAAGCATCATGGCTTCCACCGAGCTGCTTCAGCCGGAGCATGTCTTGACGGCTCCTGCTAGCTACCCCGTGGATTTTATCACGGAGGCTCAAAATTGCCACCTTATGACGCAATGGCAGAACTTAAAAGTCAAGGCGGCTGTCGGCCAACTTCGACCTCCTGAACCCGGTGCAACTTTTCACTGTCGTCTGATTCCAGAAGGATATGCTAGGGTGACGATGGACGAAATAACGGAGGGATTTGAGGACCTCCAGCTTGACCACCCTACCGGTGAAGGGGAGACTCGGCTGGGTTCTGCTCTGAAGACTCCATGCCTATGGCGGAAGGAGTTCGTCAAGCTTCCGAACTGGACCCCTCCTCCTCCTCCTCCGGCGAGTCAGAGCACTCCGCCTCCTCCACCGCCTCCTCCTTCGGCGAGTGACGATCAGGGCACTCGTCCTCCTTCTCCGGCGCGTGGCGGCACTCCGCCTCCTTCTTCGCCTGCGTCGGCGCGCCCGAGCAGCCAACAGCCTCCTCCTTCTCCGGCGCGTGGCGGCACTCCGCCTCCTTCTCTGCCTGCGCTGGCACGCCCGAGCAGCCAGCAGCCTCCTCCTTCTCCGGCGTGTGGACGCACTCTGCCTCCTTCTCCGCCTGCGCCGGCGCGCCCAAGAAGCCAGCAGCCTCCTCCTTCACCGCCTCGCCAGCAAGGGCGTAAGAGACCCGCCGCCACCCCGGCTGCTCCGGCGCGTCGTAGTCCTTCTCCTCCGCCTCGTAAGCAAGCACAAAAGAAGACAGAGGCCACAGCAGCCCCGTCTGCTCCGGCGTCTAGCAGTATAGCCAGCAGAGGCGGGAGGCAATATGTATACGGTCATTCTCTCAAGCCTCTAGAGAAGTTACCGTACGAGAGGACCGAGGAGGAAAACACGAAGATCGTGCAGACCGAAGTGAACGACTTCTTTGAAGGGGTGAAAGCAAAGAGACATCCACCTCCGGAGGAGAAGGTAGATCCGGTGAAAGCAAAGCGCACTATTGATGCCCTGAGGAAACCACCAAAGTCTCCGCCGAGAAACAACTATGAGCGCATTACTGCAAAGACATATCTCGAAGCTAACCGGTCGAGAAGTACTGTCAGTGATAAAAGGTTAAAAGAACGAGCAGTTGGGGAAAAAATTGCCCAGCTCGGCGAACAAGCAAAGCAATCGTGCCCCCGCTCAATGTGTCTAGCGGCGACATCGTCGCTAATGCTCCGGGGACGGTGGCCGGTTATGGCAATCTTCCAGATTACCTGCCTGACGATCAACTTCCTGATTTCTTGGAGGTGGACGAACACAGATACGAGTACGGGAAGCCTCTCGTCAAAGATGAAAAATCTCTAACAACGATGATACGAAGATTCCATAATTGGTACATGAAAACCTGCAGAGAGTCTGGGGGGACGAATGCTTTGTATCTGAATATTAAAGAGGAGCACGACCTCGTTGGAACTGATCTGTTGACTGTTCCATTTGAGGAGTTCTTGGAGTTCTTCAATCAAAAGGCCCTCGATAAATTAACGGTCTTTTTCTACTGTCTGTAAGTACTATTTCTGTCATTAAGTCTCTATATATAACTCGGCTCTTTCATTGCATGTATTTATAATTAATTATCCTCACTATATTATGCAGATTGAAGATAGTCGAGTGCAAAAAACAAGAAATTTATGATATTGGGTTCATTAACACAAATATGATAGATGAAATTCTGGTTAAAAAGCACGCCGAAGAGGCCGAGGCCAACTTGCTACAATCGTTGATCAAAAATCAAAACAAAGATTTAATACTCTTTCCTTACAACTTCAAGTGAGTGTTACTGTCGTGTGCATATTCGGTTTCCCTTATTACTCGAGCGAGGTTATAGTAATGTAATTGATGAGTTATGCATGCGTGCTCATCTTTTACTATGTTCTTCTGGAGATTAAGCTTGAGCGGGGAGTAGGAACCGTCTTAGACTCGAGACGCAAAGATCCCGAAACCTATGCGGACATGACTAATTTGCTCAGCAAGTAAGTTCAATCGATTATTATCGCACCATATCGGCAACTTTTTATTCATTTTCTGATATCTCAAGTAATAATAATTATTTTCTTTGTCTTGCAGGGTTTGGAAACAGTTCACCGCAGAAGTTTCGGGACTGCCGAAGGAGCTGCGATATATATACCCGAAAGTAAGTACTAGTAGCTAGCTAGTTGCGCGCATCTCCCGTTGATTCTATAGCTGTACTTTCATCAATGCCATTTATAATGCTTCATTATCAGTTTGATTGACCTCTATTTCTCGTAAAGTGCTTGTGGCAAGAAGGGAATAATTTCTGTGGATACTACGTGTGCGAGTTCATCTACAACGCGACTTTGAAAAATAAGCGGGGCTACTCTAAAAGACAATATGAAGTGCGTAAGCAATAATATTCACAATTTCATTTTATTACATCATCATTTCTGTTGAGTTTCATTCATATATGTATTAACCCCCTTCTTCAAATTAGACGTGGCAGATGCGGAATGAACTCCTAGAACAAGATCGCATGAAAGCAATTCAAGAGGAATTGACGGGATTCTTTCTTGACCACGTCATTAATAAAGCCGGAGAATACCATGTGGAAGTTGATTTCAATTGCTAGGGGATTGTAAGAGATCTTACATATTGTATATGTATGTAGCCAGTAGCGTCGGATAGATAATACGAAAACTTGTTGTTCGACCAATCTCTCGGAGAAGGAGAGGTCGATCGATCACTTCTCTCGGTATGCATGACGAACTTCTGTACTTAATGGTTCCCTTCATTTTCTTACTAGCTAGCGTGTCGAGGGCCTCTCTATGTACAGTACGTAGCGTCGACCAAGCACGGACATAAAAGAGGACACTTCTCTCTATTAATTAGTTAGCTAACATAATATATGAAACACCTAAATTAATCCCCCAAAATCCCCAA
>NC_041381.1:569431251-569439981 GCF_002162155.2 Triticum dicoccoides | reverse complement strand
ATCTAAGTTAAAATTTTATTTGAAACTCGCATCCAGTAAATAGCGATTCCGGCCATACATGGTATGTTTTTAATCAGTAGCCAAATCCTTGATCTAGACTAAATTAGAATATGAAAATCGATGGCATGCCATACAAGTATTTGTTGTTATGGGGATATACATTAGATGCATGCTAACTTTTTTTAACATTTTAGATAATATTTTGATAGTGCTACCATGCATTGGAAGTATACCACTATCGCCACGACACTCCAAGAACCAGAACTTCTCTCTACACCGGTGTTCCCCGCGCTAGCTTTTCATGGTGGTCACAGGTGGAGCAATCGTAGGGCAGGCTTGTATGACATGCACCTTGATAACTCAGTGCTGCAAGTTATGTAAAGAAAAAACTCACTGCTGCAAGTAACTTTTTATGTATGTAACAAGACTGTGAGCTAATTTCGGGTTCATTTGTTTGTATTGTGTGTGGAACCCAGCAGGTGGTGCATTTTGAATTACTATGTTACTAGTATGAACTAATAGCAAGAGCGGCATTGATTCGTGCCAGCTCGAGTTCTGTACTGCCTGCCCTACTACAGACCCATCGCAGGAGAGCACCCGTCATCTCGACGACTAGCTGGCGCCCCACACATACTTGCGGGGTTGTTGTTAGCTAGGTTAGCTCCTACAGCCCCATTTATCAATTGGAGTGCACCTCCATTCCTCCAATCTCGCGGCAAGCGGTCAATTTTTCTGCCAACCACCACATCTACATGCCTACTCGTATGGGCACATAGTGGTACCGCAACAAGTCAGTTCTCTCGAAAAAGGCTTTTGCCCCGTTTTATAAATAAAGCAAACACGCAACAGAGTACACGGCCGAACGATACAAAGTGATGGATAACCCTCATACAATGCCGATCCTAAGATGGCCGGGCCACAACCATGCGACGCAACCGAAAAGCAATACAGGAAGAACTAAAACACCACCACACTACACCCTACCCACCTACACTCCACAACACCGCCCCCAAGAGGGAGAACGACGCAAGTGACGTCGATGCTGAGTCCAAGAGGACAGAGGTTTTCACCCGGAGCCGGACACGGAAAGAAGCACCACAGCGACGTCTTCAGGAAGAGAACGGCGCCCACAGGCGTCGCCGTCGTTGGCGACCAAGCACAGAGCTTTAGCTCGGCAACCCACTCGTCCCACTACGAGGTCTCGAGGGACAGAGTGGGGAAATCAGATCCCCAGGTCCGGATCGGGTTGCCACCGTCACCAGAAGCAGGGAGCGCCTGAGTCACCTTCCGCCATAGCCCTCACCGCCCACACGGCCAAGAGACATAACCACCACCGCCGCGATGGTGCCCGCCCAAGAGCCAACCATGCGGACCGCCTTCCGGGGCAGCCGCCCCGGCATCCCTATCGCAAGATACCGACGGACGCGCACCTGACGCCACACACATCCACAGTAGGAAGAGCAACGCCAGTCCGGCAACTCCTGGCCCGGCATCAGTCCCCGAGTCTGGGTAGGCGCCTCCAACGTCGGAGGCCCCCTCACCTGCATCCCACACCAATACCCAGTGGACTGGCGGGGACACGACTCTAAGACTGCCGACGGCCGTCGGCGAGCCTGGCCCGAGCCCATGGCTAGGCGGGCTCACACGACGCCATGTCCGCGGTCACCGGCACCGAGCCATGCATCGACGCACCGGTAACACGACCACCACCATCGAGCACCATACCCGCCAAGGAAGCAAGCGCAACTCCGCGAGCACATCCCAGGCCACACCCAACCTCGCCTACCCGAAGCAAGAGCTCCGATCCGCCCCGGGCTCCGACTGGACCCGCCCGAGCACGAACCCTAGATCTGGACCATCCCCGAGACGCGTGCGGCCGGCACCACCGGCGCTCGACCAGCACCGCACACCGTCGGACCATATCCAGGAGGAGGGAGCCGACACTGCCGCACCGCGCCGCCGGAAGGGACCTGGCCGTCGCGCCACCACAGCCTCCCAAGCTCGCACCGCCGCCCTGCCCAGGAGCCGCCCAGGACGAACACGCACACAGGGCAGAGCACCGCCACCACCCACGACCACTGTCACCGGAAGGGGAGCAGAGGTCCCTGGCCAACGCCGCCACGGCCCGTGCCGCCTGCCGGCCAGATCGTCCGCCGCTACGAGGCGCGCTCCTTCGCCCGCAGCCACCCACGCCACGCCTGCCACGAGGCTGCGCGCCGCCACGCCGCGGCGCCCCGTGCCTGCGCCGCGCCCGCGCCCGACAGAGGGCCTGCGCCGCTCCACCACGCCGGAGGGAAGGAGCCCCGCCGCCGCCGGCAATGGCCGGGCTTCGCCCGGCCGCGCCCCCTGGCGGCGGCGAGGAGGGGGGAGGAGGAGGGGAAGGGGAGTCTGCGGCGGGATCTGGGAGCTCTCCCCAGCCGTCTCGCGGGTGGCGGCGCAGGAGAGGGTAGGGTTCGGGAGGCCAAAAAATAATAATTTCTCTGTTTGGGTAGCTAATCATCAACCATGCGCTCGGGTGCATGTTTCCGATGTATCTCATTCCCATCATTTGTTGTCACTAAATCATTGATGCTGCCCATCACCGTCGATCAACCCATCCCCGCATGTTCTATCCATAGCAAATGAAGGAGACATACATGCCGAAGTTGCTTCACATGTTGGACTCATATAAAAGGAGCGGTGTAGTGACCTGACACTTCACCATCTCACCAACAAGCAAGGACAGTTGTTTATCTTGTCAATTAATGAGTTTTGAAGTGATGTTGTACTTCATCGGAAGGGGCAAGACACAAAAGAAATGTCACTACTTATTAAGCACGCATAACAAGAAGACAAATCATTCAAACTATATCGGATCAGCTATGATACACAACGAATTTGCGGGTTTGATTCGGCAAGATCTTCTACACATTAAGCCAGTGTCCACCGATCTTGTGTGGACATCATTAAACGTAAATGTGACCCGTAATTATTGGCGTAGACTCTAACTTCCAAGCAATTGTGTGCCGCAACCGTTCCTCCTAGACCATGCGGCTTTGAGTTCTTCAACCTAAATTAACCAAACTTACATCGTTTCCTATTATACTCTAGATAATAGGGGGGAATTGGCCAGACTTGTGCATCATAGGACGTACACAATCATAATTTTATTATAAAAGTAAAATCCATAATACACACCCACTAGTAGAAAAGGGGGCAATGGTCCAGGCCGGTCCAGCCCATTAGTCCCGGTTCAATCCAGAACCGGGACCAATGGGGGCATTGGACCCGGTTCGTGAGCCCCGGGGGCCGGCCGGGCCACGTGGGCCATTGGTCCCGGTTCGTCTGGACCTTTTGGTCCCGGTTGGTGGGACGAACCGGGACTAATGGGCCTCGCTCCTGGCCCACCATCATTGGTCCCGGTTGGTGGCACGAACCGGGACCAAAGGCTACCCTTTAGTCCCAGTTCATGCGACCAACCGGGACCAATGGTGGTGCCTATATATACCCCCTCGCGCAAGAGCAGAGCACACTGCTCTGTTTTTTTTGGCCGAGGAGGAGAGGGCTTGGTGGTGCTCTAGCTCACCTCCTATGCACATAAGGTGTTCGATGAAATGCCCGAGCCACACTACTTAAGGTTTCTCCTCTCCAAGCTCGACCGCCAAGCTCCATTTTCCTCAATATTTGTCTAGGTTTAGCGGTCCGTCACGCCCCGTCCCCGTCTTCACCATCGTCGATCACCCGCGCCGATGTCATCGCCGGCACCACCGTGGTGAGCCTCTTGTTCTTATCTTCTTTCTGAAAGGAAAAAAAAATCTTACTTGTATATTTATATAGATACTTGTATAATTTTCTTACTTTTATTATTGCATCTTATATAGTGCGATGGTTTTGGTATCCGCCCCCGTCGGCCCTCGTCCTGTCAATGATTCAGATGTGGTATATATTATCTTTTCATAACTATTGGTTCATTTATTGTTTATGAAAATTATGCCGACCAACATGACATAGATTTTATTTATCTAGGACGTTGTTGAACCGGAAATTCCAACCGACCCTATTGTCGAGAGGTTAAATTTAGTTGAAGAAGAAAACAATTTGTTGAAGGAAAAAATTAGAAAAATTGAGGAGGAGAAGATGATATTGGAGTTGCATGTTGCGGATGTCGTCGATGATCACAAGATCAAGATGGATGCAATGCGCTTGAATATTAGAAAGATTAGAAAATATGCCATTCATACCGAGGCTTGGTATCATTATGCCGTTGGATCAGTTGTTACATTGGTTGCGATTATGATCGCATTTGTTTTCGCATTGAAATGTTTTACATAGTTTTAGTGTATGGTTTAATTAATTTAGATGCTCTGCAGAGCTTTATGTTGTTAGATGAGAACTATGTATGTACTTTGATTTTAATGTGATGATGAACTTCTATTAATTTGGTTACTTAATTATCTATTCATGATGTTCTGTAATGATTTTTGACACACTTCATTATATATAATGCACTCAGATGAACCGGCAGTGGATGTACGGTTCAAGACACACCTCCGAGTACATTAAGGGCGTGCATGATTTTCTCGAAGTGGCTGAGGCAAACAAGCAGAATGGTTTTATGTGTTGTCCATGCCCTATATGTGGGAATACGAAGTCTTACTCTGACCGGAAAATCCTCCACACCCACCTGCTTTACAAGGGTTTCATGCCACACTATAATGTTTGGACGAGGCACGGAGAAATAGGGGTTATGATGGAAGACGGCGAAGAAGAAGAGTACGATGACAACTATGTGCCCCCTGAATACGGTGATGCTACTGAACATCAAGAGGAACCAGACGATGTGCACGATGATGCTGCAACGGGCGAAGCTGCTGAAGATCAAGAGGAACCAGACGATGTGCCTGATGATGATGATCTACGTCGGGTCATTGTTGATGCAAGTACGCAATGCGAAAGTCAAAAGGAGAAGCTGAAGTTCGATCGCATGTTAGAGGACCACAAAAAAGGGTTGTACCCCAATTGCGAAGATGGCAACACAAAGCTCGGTACCGTACTGAAATTGCTGCAGTGGAAGGCAGAGAATGCTGTGCCTGACAAAGGATTTGAGAAGCTACTGAAAATATTGTAGAAGAAGCTTCCAAAGGATAACGAATTGCCCGACAGTACATACGCAGCAAAGAAGGTCGTATGCCCTCTAGGGTTGGAGGTGCAGAAGATACATGCATGCCCTAATGACTGCATCCTCTTCCGCGGTGTGTACAAGGATCTGAACGCATGCCCGGTATGCGGTGCATTACGGTATAAGATCAGACGAGATGACCCTGGTGATGTTGATGGCGAGCCCCCCAGGAAGAGGGTTCCTGCGAAGGTGATGTGGTATGCTCCTATAATACCACGGTTGAAACGTCTGTTCAGAAATGGAGAGCATGCCAAGTTGATGCGATGGCACAGTGAGGACCGTAAGAAAGACGGGAAGTTGAGAGCACCCGCTGACGGGTCGCAGTGGAGAAAAATCGAGAGAAAGTACTGGGATGAGTTTGCAAGTGAGCCAAGGAACGTATGGTTTGCTTTAAGCGCGGATGGCATTAATCCTTTCGGGGAGCAGAGCAGCAATCACAGCACCTGGCCCGTGACTCTATGTATGTATAACCTTCCTCCTTGGATGTGCATGAAGCGGAAGTTCATTATGATGCCAGTTCTCATCCAAGGCCCTAAGCAACCCGGCAACGACATTGCTGTGTACCTAAGGCCATTAGTTGAAGAACTTTTACAGCTGTGGAAAGGAAACGGTGTACGTACGTGGGATGAGCACAAACAGGAGGAATTTAACCTAAAGGCATTGTTGTTCGTGACCATCAACGATTGGCCCGCTCTCAGTAACCTTTCAGGACAGACAAATAAGGGATACCACGCATGCACGCACTATTTACTTGACACCGATAGAATATACCTGGCAAGCTGCAGGAAGAATGTGTACCTGGGCCATCGTCGATTTCTTCCGACCAACCATCAATGTCGAAAGAAAGGCAAGCATTTCAAAGGCGAGGCAGATCATCGGAAGAAGCCCGCCATGTGTACCGGTGATCACGTCCTTGCTATGGTCAATGTTTTACAAGTAATCTTTGGAAAGGGTCCCGGCGCACTAGCTGTTTCGAGTGACGCTGGGGGACACGCACCCATGTGGAAGAAGAAATCTATATTTTGGGACCTACCCTACTCGAAAGACCTAGAGGTCCGCTCTTCGATCGACGTGATGCACGTGACGAAGAACCTTTGTGTGAATCTGCTAGGCTTCTTGGGCGTGTATGGGAAGACAAAAGATACAGCTGAGGCATGGGAGGACCTACAACGTTTGCAAGAAAAAGACGGCATACCTCCAAAGCAGTATGAAGGTCCTGCCAGCTATGCTCTTACCAAAGAAGAGAAGGAAATCTTCTTTGAATGCCTGCTTAGTATGAAGGTCCCGACTGGCTTCTCGTCTAATATAAAAGGAATAATAAATATGGCAGACAAAAAGTTTCAGAACCTAAAGTCTCATGACTGCCACGTGATTATGACGCAACTGCTTCCGGTTGCATTGAGGGGACTTCTACCGGAAAACGTCCGATTAGCCATTGTGAAGCCATGTGCATTCCTCAATGCAATCTCTCAGAAGGTGATCGATCCAGAAATCATACCAAGGCTAAGGAGTGATGTGGTGCAATGTCTTGTCAGTTTCGAGCTGGTGTTCCCACCATCCTTCTTCAATATCATGACGCACGTCCTAGTTCATCTAGTTGAAGAGATTGTCATTCTGGGCCCCATATTTCTACACAATATGTACCCCTTTGAGAGGCTCATGGGAGTCCTAAAGAAATATGTCTGTAACCGCGCTAGGCCAGAAGGAAGCATCTCCATGGGCCATCAAACAGAGGATGTCATCGGGTTTTGTGTTGACTTCATTCCTGGCCTTAAGAAGACAGGTCTCCCTAAATCGCGGTATGAGGGGAGACTTACTGGAAAAGGCACGCTTGGAAGGGACTCAATAATATGCAGGGACGGATATTCTTGGTCTCAAGCACACTACACAGCTCTACAGAACTCTACCTTGGTGACCCCGTATGTCGATGAACACAAGAACAGTTTGCGCTCCAAACACCCGGAGCAGTGCGACGACTGGATTACATGTGAACACATCAGGACTTTTAGCAGTTGGTTGGAAGCACGTATCAGAGGTGACAACACTGTTTGTGATGAGCTGTACTTGTTGTCCAGGGGACCACCTTTGACTGTATTGATTTGGAAAGGATACGAGATAAATGGGAATACATTTTACACGATTGACCAAGATCAAAAGAGCACCAACCAAAACAGCGGTGTCCGCTTTGATGCAAGAACCGAGAGGGGAAAGGACACATATTATGGTTACAGAGTGGACATATGGGAACTTGACTACGGAGTAGATTTTAAGGTCCCTTTGTTTAAGTGCAAATGGGTTAATCTGTCAGGAGGCGGGGTACAGGTAGACCCACAGTACGGAATGACAACAGTGGATCTGAAAAATCTTGGGTACACTGACGAACCGTTCGTCCTAGCCAATGATGTGGCACAGGTTATCTATGTGAAGGACATGTCTACTAGACCGAGAAAGAGAAAAGATAAGGAAGCGAATACATCATACGATGAGCCAAAGCGCCACATAGTTCTTTCAGGAAAAAAGGACATCGTGGGAGTGGAGGACAAGACAGACATGTCTGAAGATTATGAAAAGTTTCATGAAATTCCTCCCTTCAAAGTCAAGGCTGACCCCAGCATCCTGATAAACGATGAAGATTATCCATGGTTACGGCGCAATAAGCAAATGACACAAGCGAAGAAAAAGTGAAGACTTTCTCCCGCAACTATTATGATGATACCATGCCAACTTTGTAACTGACGAGGATGATAACAACGTCCGTTTTGTACATGCACATGCTAGGTGGGTCAATTTATGATACCATGCCAACTTTCAACTTTTCATAGTTCATTTGAAATGCTTTAATGTCTTATGGTTTGGCCCTCGTAATAATTAAAAATAGCAACAATAAGTATTTTGTTGTAAGTAGAAACAAAATAAAATAAATAAAGCAAGAAAGAAAACAAAAAAACAAAAAAAGTGTTTTCAAATTTGAAAACTAATGGCACTAACAGAAACTTTATAATTTTCCTAAAACTAAAAGCAAAAACAATTAAAAAATAAAGCAAAAAACAAAAGAAAATAAATAATGCAGAAAACAAAATAAAAAACAACAATAAGTATTTTGTTGTAAGTAGAAACAAAATAAAATAAATAAAGCAAGAAAGAAAACAAAAAAACAAAAAAAGTGTTTTCAAATTTGAAAACTAATGGCACTAACAGAAAGTTTATAATTTTCCTAAAACTAAAAGCAAAAACAATTAAAAAATAAAGCAAAAAACAAAAGAAAATAAATAATGCAGAAAACAAAAGAAAAAAACTTGAAAATAAATAAATATAGCAACAATAAGTAAAGAAAACAAAAAAACAAAAAAAATGCCTCCTACTGGGCCCCCATGGCCTGAATACGACTAGAAACCCTACTATGGGCCTGGATTCAGGCCCGCAGTAGGCCCAGAAGGCCCATCAGGCAAAGCAATAGCAAGTAGGCCCGAAAGCCTGCGGTGGAGAGGAGCTCGAGAGGGGTGCGGCAGTTGGGCTTATAAACCACTGCGCGCCCCTCTCGACTAGCGAGGTGGGACTAAACTTTGGCCCCG
>NC_041381.1:569398480-569430790 GCF_002162155.2 Triticum dicoccoides | reverse complement strand
CGCCCCTGCCTTGACCCCGTCTCCGTCGCCGCGCGCGCCGCCCCTTCCCCGACCCCGTCGCCATCGCCGCGCGCGCCGCCCCTTCCCCAACCCCGTCGCCGTCGCCCCGACCACACGCCGCCGCCTTCGGTCCGGCCGCCGGCGCCCTTTCCTCTTATTTTTTGTGCATTTTATGTATATGTTCTCTGTGTATATATGTATATGTTCTCTGTGTATATATGTTCATATATGCAAAAGTTAGATTTTAGAAAAACTTTATATATGCAAAAATTTATACATATATGTAAGTATATATGTATGTATAGATGTATATATGTATGTGGATACATGAGGGGGGTCGATATACCCCCTCTCCGATAGCATTTTTGTGCATTTTAGGTTAGTATATATATATGTTGATGTATATATGCAAAAGATAGATTTTTAGAAAAAACACTATTTTTTCTGTTCATGATATGATGATGTTTTTTTTTCATATATGTATTATTTTTTTAAGTTGTTAGTAGATATCGATTGTAGGTCAGTGTAGAGGATAAATTTAAAGTAAAATAAGGAAAAGGAAGAAAAGAGGAAGAAGGAAGAAGGAAGAAAGAAGAAGAAAAAGAATGAGAGGAAAAAGGAAAATAAGAAGATGAAGAAGAGGAGAGGAAGAAGAGGAGAAATAAATAAGAAGAGGAAAAAAGAAGAAAAAGAAGAGGAGAAGAAGAAAGGAATAGAGGAGAAGAAGAAAAAATAGAAATTTTTTCTATTTTTTCTTCTTCTCCTCTATTCCTTTCTTCTTCTCCTTTCTTTTTTTTTCTTCTTCTTCCTTCTTCCTTCTTCCTCTTTTCTTCCTTTTCCTTAATTATTTTCCTTTCTCGTCGTTGTTGCGTCGTTGTCAATATAACCCCCTCGAGATAACTTCGACATGAGGGGCGGTCGATATAAATACCCCCCCCCTTCGGCCCTCTCGCTCGACCAAAACTCTCGAGGACACCCAAACCCTAGAGAGAAAACGATGTTGGTCTCCTACCCCCTCCCGCCGCGCCCCTACCCGACAAATTAACTCTCTTGAAGCGTTGTTGTGTCGAGGCGACCCCAAACCCTAGAGAAGCAGCGTCGAGGCCACTAACATGATTCCTTATTGTGATTAGCTGGCTAGTTCTACGTTTTCCACTAGTTCCATCTGTACCATATATAAACATGTTGTAAATATTTGCAGAAACTATGAAGCACTGCCGAGACGAAGAAGCAGAAGCGATATTGAGGGACATAATCTCAAATGGAAGGGATGAAGTTGCGTCATTTCTCCTCGACACCGTTGTTGGTCAGCTGGAAGAACAGGGTGAAGAAGAGGGCTATGTTCATGATGGCTTCGGCCCATTAATGCCGGTACAAGAACAGGACTATGTTCATGATGGCTCCGGTGACACAATGGAGGAACAAGAAGGAGACCGTGCTGACTGCTCCGGTGACCGAACCGAGCCCGGCCAGGTATATATATATTAGTTAAGCCTGTGCTGACTAGTTAATTGACGCTTCCATTGTTTTGGTATATGTACACATATTAATTACTCTCGTCTTCCTTCCTTATAATTTCTAGCCCTCCGGATCGAGCACAACTTCGGTAAGGAGACGAGGCCCGAAGAAAAAGTTGAGCTCGGATGAAAAGTTTGAGATCATAGAAATCGCGCCCGACGGCGAACCGATTGAACCCATCCGGACAAGGAAGGCATTTTCTTCTCAGTGCGGGGTTCTTGCTAGGGAGAAGATCCCGATCAGCATCCAGCAATGGTATAAGCCTAAGGAGGAAGACCCTGAGGTGTCTTATGTCAATGATACGCAGAAAGAATATCTTTCGACTGAGCTGAAGGCAAATTTCACCCTACCGCCAGAGGAGGATCCAGAGAACCCAGTTAAAGAGGAATTAATCAAGTCTTGTGCTCTTAAGAAGATGGCAACCCTAATGAGGAGGTGGAGGAAAGAGCTGAACCAGTTTGTCAAAAATAAAAAGACACCGGAATTCATCGGCAAATATGAGAAGATCAAAGATCACTAGCCCACATTCGTGGCCCACAAGACATCGGAAAAGAGTAAGAAGATGTCTGAGACAAACAAGAAAAATGCTGTGAAGAAGACGCTTCACCATCGCACGGGTTCAGGTGGCTACCTGCAAGCCCGGCCTAAGTGGTCCAAGGCTGAGAATGATCTGCTTGAAAAAGGGATCGAACCAGAGATAATGAGATGGCCAGACCGTTGCCGGACTTGGTTCTTCGGGTCTGGCGGAACCTTGGACCCTGTAACAGGGTTTTGCCAATGGACGGACGAGCAACTGGAAATACCAGTCAAGAACCTTCGACACTATATCGATGCAGCGCAGCGAGGGACGTTCCTTCCAAACAGGGAGAAGGACGAGCTCACAATGGCCCTTGGGAATCCTGAGCACCCTGGACGGACACGAGGCACGCCAGGCTCCATTCCGTGGAAGGTTGGTTTTCCGGACGCAGGGGGTTACAAAACCCACGAGAGGAGGAAGAAACTGGAGCAGGACCAACTGCAGGCGCTGCACGAAAGGGTAATGGGGCTGGAGGATCGAGAAGAGGAACGAGAAGCAGCAGATCGCAACAAACGACCTGCCGAAGCTTCCCCCGAAGCTACCCTGCCATCTCAGCCGAGAAGCAGCGTGGCTTCCACCGAGCTGCTTCAGTCGAAGCATGTCTTGACGGCTCCTGCCAGCTATCCCGTGGATGGTATCACGGAGTCTCAAAATTGCCACATGATGGCGCGATGGATGACTTTGAAGGTCAAGCCGGCTGTTGGCCAAGTTTATCCTAGTGGACCTGGCACAACTTATCACTGCCTGCCGATTCCAGAAGGATATGCTAAGGTGATGGTGGATGAAATAACAGAGGGATTTGAGGACCTCGTGCTTGACCACCCTACCGGTGAAGGGGAGACTAGGCTGGGTTCTGCTCTGAAGACTCCATGCCTATGGAAGAAGGAGCTCATCAACCTTTTGAACTGGACGCCTCCGCCTCCTCTTCCTGCTCCGGTGAGTCAGGGCACTCCGCCTCCTCCACCGCCTCCTCCTCCGATGAGTGACGATCAGGGCACGCGTGGCGGCACTCCGCCTCCTTCTCCGGCGCATGGCAGCACTCCGCCTCCTTCTCCGCCTGCGCCGGTGCTCCCGAGCAGCCAGCAGTATCCTCCTTCTCCGCCTCGCCAGCAAGGGCGGAAGAGACCCACCGCCGCCCCGGCTGCTCTGGCGCATCGTACTCCTTCTCCTCCGCCTCGTAAGCAAGCACGAAAGAAGACAGACGCCGCAGCTGCTCCGTCTGCTCCGGCGTCTAGCAACACAACCAGAGGCGGGAGGCAATACAAATACGGTCCATCATCTCTCAAGCCTCTAGAGAAGTTACCGTACGAGAGGTCCGAGAAGGAAAACGACACGATTGTGCGGACCCACGTGAAGGAGTTCTTTGAAGGGATGAAAGCAAAGAGACATCCACCTCCGGAGGAGAAGGTAGATCCGGTGAAAGCAAAGCGCACTCTCGATGCCCTGAGGAAACCACCAAAGTCTCCGCCGAGAACCAACTATGAGCGCACTACTGAACAAACATATCTCCAAGCCCAGCAGTCGGGAACTACTGTCAGTGCTAAAAGGTCAAAAGAACGAGCAAAGGGGAAAACAATTGCCCAGCTCGGCAAACAAGCACAGCAATCGTGCCCCCCGCTCAATGTGTCTAATGCTCCGGGGACGGTGTCCGGTTATGGCAATCTTGACGATTACCTGCCTGACGATGCACTTCCTGATTTCTTGGAGGTGGACGAACAAAGATACGAGTACGGGAAGCCTCTCGTCAAAGATGAAAAATCTCTGACAACAATGATGCGAAGGTTCCATAATTGGTACATGGAAACCTGCAGAGAGTCTAAGGGTAAGAATGCTTTGTATCTGCATATTAAAGAGGAGCACGATCTCGTTGCAAATGATCTGTTGACTGTTCCATTTGAGGAGTTCTTCAAGTTCTTCAATCAAAAGGCCCTCGATAAATTAATGGTCTTTTGCTACTGCCTGTAAGTACTATTTCTGTCATTAAGTCTCTATAAATAGCTTGGCTCTTTCATTGCATGTATTTATAATTAATTATCCTCAATATATTATGCAGATTGAAGATCGTCGAGTGCAAAAAACAAGAAATTTATGATATTGGGTTCATTAACACAAATATCATAGATGTATTTCTGGTTGAAAAGGATGTCAAAGAGGCCGAGGACAACTTGCTACGGTCGTTGCTCAAAAATCAAAACAAAGATACCATACTCTTTCCTTACAACGGCCCATGAGTGTTACTGTCGTGTGCATATTCGGTTTCCCTTATTACTCAAGCGACTTTATAGTAATGTAATTGATGAGTTATGCATGCATGCGCAGGTACCACTATATTCTTCTGGAGATTAAGCTTGAGCGTGGACTAGTAACCGTCTTAGACTCGAGACAGAAAGATCCCAAATCCTATGCGGACATCACTGAAATGCTCAGCAAGTAAGTTCAATCGATCATTATCGCACCATATCGGCAACTTTTTGTTCATTTCCTGATATCTCAAGTAATAATAATAATTTTCTTTGTCTTGCAGGGTTTGGAAACAGTTCACCGCAGAAGCTCCAGGACTGCCGAAGGAGTTGACATATAAATGGCCGAAAGTAAGTACTACTGGCTAGCTAGTTGCGCGCATCTCCCGTTGATTCTATAGCTATACTTTCATCACTTGCCATTTATAATGCTTCATTATCAGTTTGATTGACCTCTATTTCTCGTAAAGTGCTTGTGATAGGAGGAAGGGAATGATTTCTGTGGATACTACGTGTGCGAGTTCATCCACACCGCGACTTTGAAAAACAAGCGGGGCTACTCTCAAAGACAATATGAAGTGCGTAAGCAATAATATTCACAATTTCATTTTATTACACCATCATTTCTGTTGAGTTTCATTCATATATATGTATTAATTAACCCCCTTCTTCAAATTAGACGTGGCAGATGCGGAATGAACTCCTAGAACCAGATCGCATGAAAGCAATTCAAGAGGAATTGGCGGGATTCTTTCTTGACCACGTCATCAATAAAGCCGGAGAATACCATGTGGAAATTGATTTCAAATGCTAGGGGTTTGTAATTAAGAGATCTTATACATATTGTACATGTATGTAGCCAGTAGCGTTGGATACATGATACAAAAACTTGTTGTTCGACCAATCTCTCGGAGAAGGAGAGGTCGATCGATCACTTCTCTCGGTATGCATGACGAACTTCTGTACTGAATGGTTCTCTCGATCACTTATGTATATATAGTACGTAGCGTCGACCAAGCACGGACATAAGAGAGGACACTTCTCTCTATTAATTAGCTAGCTAACACAATATATGAAACACCTAAATTAACCCCCCAAAACCCCCAACCTCCCCTCCTTTCAAAAAAAAAACAAAAACCCCAGCCACTGGAATGCTGACGCGTGGATGCCTTTTGGTCCCGGTTGGAGCCACCAACCGGGACCAAAGGCCCCCTGACTGGGCTCGGCGCACAGGGCCACGTGGAGGCACATTGGTCCCGGTTCTAGTTTGAACCGGGACTAATGGGTGGAGGTATTAGTAACGGCCCATTAGTCCCGGTTCATGGACCGGGACTAAAGGCCCTTACGAACCGGGACTATTAGGTGTTTTTCTACTAGTTATCATTTCTTAATTGATGAGTGTCACCAACAAAACAAACTTGTAGTGCCTTTTGTTCTGCAACTCCGCCGGCGAGTCCGGTCCGAGGTTGCGGAGCGAGGGCGAGCGTCGTAGACGAAGTAGTCGAAGTAGTCGAACGCGCGAAAGTAAATGATACAGAGAGATATGGAGGAGACCAGCTTTATTAATTAATGACCAGGTGTTACAATGATGGCTCCTCGTTGCTTTATATAGGGACTAGGGGGTCAAGGGATAAGTACCTACTTAACGTAAAGAGGGGAAACGGGAGGGGCTAGCCCGTGCGATTTGCACGCGGCCGCCGTCACCCTTCCGGGTGGCCCGGTTTCCCAACACTCCCCCTTGGGTAATTATCTGTATATCCATGCCTCAAAACTCTGAAAAACCCAGTGGGAAAAAATATGGAGAAAGAGCACACAGTATACGTTGTTGTATTGCATGAATTGCCTCGTCAAAAACCTCGTGTGAGAAACATCAGGAAAACTCACTCAAGGGAAAAATAGTACAATCCACTCAACCATCAAGTTGAGTACTCGATCATCAGGTTTAAGATTTTAGCGACGAGTTTGTGAAGTTTCTCCCCCTGAACCTTGCATCTCTCTAAGTCTCACCATACCGATTCCACGCACACACCTCTCTAAGGTTGATGCTGGTAATGATTTAGTGAACATATCAGCAAGATTGTCATAGGACTTAGTATGCAAAACTTCCACCTCATTCAACTGCTGCAGCTCATCTGCATTGAATAACTTGGGACTAATATGCTTTGTGAGGTTACTCTTCACATAACCCATCTGGACTTGTGCAACACAAGCAGCATTATCTTCGTAGATAATGGTAGGGGTTTGTACGGTGTTTAGCCCATGTCTGCTGAATGTGACCGATCATCCGCCGAAGCGATACACACTCTTTTGACGCTTCGAATAGTGCCATGATTTCCGAGTGGTTCGTGGAAGTCGACACAAGTGTTTGCTTGGACGATTTCCAGGAAAACGCAGTTCCACCACAAAGGAAAACATATCCAGTCTGCGATTTGCAATCATGCGGGTCCGATAGGTACCCAGCATCGGCATAGCCTATAATAGATAGGTCTTGATTCCTCTTATAAAACATGCCAAGATCTTTGGTCCCTTGCAGGTAACGGAAGACGTCCTTAACACCTTTCCAATGTCTTTTGGTAGGTTCAGAACTGTACCTCACAAGCAAACTGATGGCGAACGCAATGTCTAGCTGTGTACAGTTTGCGAGATACATGAGTGCTCCAACTTCACTCAGGTAAGGAACCTTTGGTCCCAGAGTTTCCTCCCCCTCTTTCTTTGGCCTGAACGGGTCCTTGTCTGGCTGTAAAGACCTCCCGACCATCGGGGTCTTAGAAGGATATGCCTTATCAAATCCAAATCTTTCCAACACCTTCTGGGTGTAGGCCGACTGGTGAAATCACTAGAATCCCATCAGGGGAATGTTCAAGTTGCAGACCTAGACATAACTTGGTTTTACCCAAATCCTTCATCTTGAATTCTGACATCAGGTAGGAACTCGCTTCCTCAATATCCTCAGGTGTACCGATTATGTTTAAATCGTCCACGTACACCGAGATTATACAAAATCCATCTTGGGATCGCCATATAAAAACACATGGGCAATCTTTATTGCTCGTGTAGCCCTTCTGATTAAGGAAATCGCTTAAGCGATTGTACCACATTCTGCCAGATTGTCTGAGTCTGTACAGTGCCTTTTGAAGTTGGACACTGTATAGACCCATGTTTGCTCTATCATGGTTCGGAACAGGGATACCTTCTAGAACCTTCTTGTATATGTTTGAATCCAAGTTACCATACAGGTAAGCAGTGACAACATCAATTAGTTTCCTTTTCAAGCCCATGTTTACTGCCATCGAGATCAAGTATCTAAAGGTAACTCCATCCATGACCGGGGAATAAGTCTCCTCAAAATCAACACCTGGTCGTTGAGTGAACCCTTGAGCGATGAGCCTTGCTTTGTACCGTACCTTATTATTTTCATCTCTCTTTCGAACAAAAACCCACCTATGGCCAACAGGGCGAGTGTGGGGAGGAGTTCGACAAACTGGTCCGAACACCTTTTGTTGAGAGATAATAATTCGGCAGTAATTGCCTTCTGCCAATCTTTCCAATCTGACCTTTTCTTGCAATCAGCGAGCGTGTTAGGCTGAGGGTCAAGATCTATGATTGAGGCAATTTTCGTAGCAAAGTTGATGTCGACAATCACCGTTGCTCGGTTCAGGGACTCCCCCGTATAAATATAATTTATGGCCATTTCGTCATGGAGCGCATCCGGCGCAAACACTTGCTCTACCAAATTTCCCATTATGGGAGCAAGGTCCTTTAGATTTCCCGCGCTGATGTGTGCGCTCACATCTCCGCTAGGTGTTTCCCCTATGGGAAAGTTTAAGTCCGGAATTTTGTGCACTGAATTTTCCATACTTGTGCCAGGTCTCGACTGGCTCCCCGTTTCAATTCGGGGTACTTTGGCGACAGGCTGTAAAAAATCTCTCTTATCCTTTTTCGTCAGGCGTCCCCGAGTACTTGGGATTTGAGAAGCCGGATTTCTCGTCATTTTAGGCCTTTGGACGGGAGCGGGTATACCATCATTTTTCTTCAGTATTTCAACCCTTTCCGGTGCATTGCGCGCGTGCATATGCGATTTTGTCACAGTCTTTAAGTCACTAAAGTGGTCGAACAGTTGATTTGCTAAAGACTGCTAATCTATTATCTTTTGGACTTCTCTCTCAGTCTCAGCAGTGCGCGGGTCATGAGCGTGGATCCCCGTGGCTTGCCACGTGATTTCTCGACTTTTAGCATCAAGGGGTTGATTCTCTCCCCCTAAAGTCGGGAAAAAATCCTCTTCAAAAATGCAATCAGCAAAACGAGCCACGTGATAGTCACCTATCATGGGGTCCAGATACCTGATTATGGACACGGTCTCATAACCAACGTATATCCTTGACTTAAGGAGTGGGCCCATCGCCGATAGCTGAGGGGGTGGTATTGGTACATATACCTGGCAACCGAACCTACGAAGGTGGGAAATTTTCGATGCCGACTATTGCGCAAGTTCAACAGGAGAGTGAATATTGTAGGCCGACGGTCGAAAGTTGATGAGATTAGCCGCGTGTAACACCGTGTGGCCCCAACATGTAGTTGGTAAATTACAACCCTGAAGGAATGGTCAGGCAATGAATTTAATTCTTTTAATCAATGCCTCGGCAAGTCCATTTTGTGTATGAACATGTGGTACCGAGTGCTCAACTTTGATTCCCATTGCCATGCAGTAATCATCGAACATCTTTGAAGTAAATTCTCCGGCGTTGTCCATTTGAATAGACTTTATACGATAATCCGGGAAATTATTCCTCATTTGTATGATCTGAGAGATCAACTTTGCAAAGGCATGGTTCCGTGTTGACAGCAGGCAAACATTGGACCATTTAGAGGAAGCATCAATGAGCACCATGAAGTACCGAAACGGCCCCGTGAACGGCTAAATTGGACCACATATGTCCCCTTGGATACATTCCAAGAACTCGGGGATTTCATCCCTCACCTTGAGGGGTGATGGCCTAATGACTAACTTCCCCTTAGCGCATGCGAAGCACACGAAATCATCAGGATTCGGGAAGTTCTTCACGTTAATATTATGGCCATGCGAGTTGTTAATTATATTTCTCATCATCCTAAGTCTGGGGTGGCCTGATCTATCGTGCCAGAGGCAGAAGAGTTCAGAGCTTCTAAAGACGGTCTTGAGGGTAGTGTACATGGGCGGTGCTACTATCTTAGTGTAGTATAGCCCTGTGTCAAACGAAGGAAACCTTTTGATAACATGTTTACCACCTGCATCCCGCTTTGTGATGAGTAGGTACTCCTTGCCATTTTCATCGTCGGTCTCAGCATGGAAACCATTAGCGCGGATGTCTCTAAAGCTCAAAAGAGTACGAGTCGACTCCGGATACAACAACGCATCATTAATGATCAAAGTTGTTCCCATAGGGAGTATAATAGTGGCATGTCCGGAGCCAACTATGTGAGAACCGCAGCCAGCGATTGTCATAATACTTTCCGGAGATTTTTTAATGGACTCAAAGTACTTAGTTTCTTGTAAAATGGTATGAGTGGTGCCGCTATCCGCAAGTCATGTTTCCTCCATTCGGGCGCCACACGTGTTCTAAAATATGACATCTAATTAATGTAATGAGGTAGAAAATACATTAAAAATAAATGCACACATCTCAGAACATAACATGCTATCATGTATAAATAATGGAATAAATGAATGAAATAAATGTCATCCAATCGCCAAAGTAAAGAATAAGTTTATGCTCTCACAGAGCTTACAATAAAATCGAATTTATTCAATTTTATTGTATCAAATCACGGAATCATGATAACCAAAGAGGTATGCTAAGTGGACTCGGTGAAGAAGCCATCCACTTCCGCCGCAATCTCCATACTAGTGAGCTGATCCTCCTTAGAAATCATCTTGAGGGCAGCATCAATGTCTAGTGGCGGCACCGCTGAGGCGACCATGTGGTCAACCTCCATGGCGACGAGGGCGTCAGTAGAGACCGCCAAAGGTGCCATGATGGGCACCACGGGGTTCGCCTCTATGGGCATAGCACGGGGTTTAGAGATCATCACGGGTGTTGCCATGTGCGCTGGTGATGCTCCCTCCTGAACCAAGGCGAGGTGCGTCTCACGCGCCTTCCGAGCCTTGTATGCTTCAATGACCTCCGGTGATGTGCGGCACTAGTGGGAGAAATGCTCCACCGAGCCACAACGGAAGCAGTCCTAAGGCATCTGCCCTCCCTTGCCCGGCTTGTTCTGCATAGCCGGGGCGGGGGGGGGGGGTGAGGGCCCATCTTCTTGCCCATGCGGCTCCTCTTCTTCTATTGAGGCTTGCGGACTTTGAGAGCATTCACCTCCTGGCGAGAACTCCCCCCAAGTGGTTGCGTGGCAAAGTTCTTTTTAAGAACCTCGTCCTGTGCCTCCGCCACTTGGAGGACGTCAATCAACTCTGAATACCTCGTGTAGTTCCCCTGGCGGTAGTTCCGTGAGGACTGGACCGCGTCGAGGTGGAAAGTAGATAGGGTTTTGTCAATCTTCTGGGAGTCGGTAATCTCAGTACCACACAACCGAAGAGTCATACAAATCCGGTGCAGAGCCGAATTGTACTCCCCAACTGTCTTGAAGTCCGCAAACCTCAGACGGATCCACTCTGCCTCTACACGTGGCTTCACAGTGTACTTCAGCCGCTCAAACCACTGCTTAAGAGAGGTCCAAAGGCCAGAAACACTGCGCTCAGCCATATACTCATCTCTGAGAGTAGGTGACAGGTGATGGCGGAGAAAGTGCAGATCCTACGCATTCTCAGTTTCGAACTTGGGATCAGTGGCGGCCAGCTGGGCCCCCTTACCGATCACCCTCAGGAGGGTTTTTCCCTGGAGAAAAATCTCGCAGTCCGAGGACCATGACAGGTAGTTCAACCCTGTCTGGCCCAACTCAAGAAACTCCTTGTTGACAATTCCGGCCATCTGCGATTTATGCAAAAATCATGAGATTACAGCAGGTAATCTTTTGCACAAAGCGATGTTGATAAACTTATACAATAAAATGACGTTCCATTATCTAAAACATGTTCTTATATGACTTACTTAATGATTAAGAGTGCAAAACAATTAATCTACAGTAGTAAAATCATACAATAAAACATGTTTACAAAATATAGCATGTTAAAAATAGCCCAAAAAGTGAATTCCTGAGGCATTATAAAGCCCAAATACGTGTTTTCAGCGAAAAACAGACAGTTCCAAGGGCTTCTACGTGAAATATTACTGCAGGAATAAAACTCGCGTGAAATCTGGAAACTACGGGGGCTAAACTGCAAGTTGCCGCGCTACAGCAGGCGCCCCTCTTTTATTATAAAGGGATCCCACGGCCGCGGCCCATCCGACCCAACAGCCAGCGGGCCGGCCCAGCAGCCAGCAGCCTTGCCAGTAGCGACGCTAGGAGAAAAACCCTAGCACCCGCATCGGTGTGCGGCGGCGGCCAGTGGGCTCGAGCGGTGGCGGCTCGCACGCGGGCGCAGCCGGGGCTGGCCAGGCGCACGCGCTCGCGGAAGCGGCAACCTGCAGCGGGCAGTGCCGGCCAGGGCGACGGCCAGTGCAGCCACGGCGCGGCGCGGACACGCAGCGTGACGCGGCCAGCGCACGAGGCCACGGCGTCGGCAGCTCGAGCCCCGGCGATGGCAACTGGCCGTGCACAGGCTCGGCTGTGGCGACGACCAGCGACGACGACGTCTGTGGCCCGCAACGATGGCGGCACACAAAGCGCGCGTCGACGACGGCTGCAGCTACGGCCACGACGCGGCGGCGAGCTCGCGCCAGCAGGGCGCGACCATCGGGGGGGGGGGCGGCGATGAGCCAGCCATCGGGGCGGGCGTCGTACGCGGCGGCAGTGACGACGAGCGGCGGCGTCAGCAGGACGCGGTGCGGCGCACGCGACCAGCGGGATCGAGGACAGCAAGGCGTCATATGGACGCTGACCTCGGGATGCGTATCTTCATCGCGTTCATCCGGAACTCCGATGGCGCATGGCACATCTGGTGCTTTTGCGGCGGTACCATGACCATCTGGATCGCGATCTGTACCGACTCCCTATAGTGCAGTCAACAAGTTCCTCTTAGTTCAAGAACATCGACATTGGTCGGCGACGTGTTCGTCCGCTCGGTTCTTGGGAGGAAAATCCACACCATAGGTAGATTAAATCCGAAAAATAATCTACTCGCAAAAATGGAATCGCAGTAACGAGAGGAATCCGTTTTTGCAAAAGTGGGGATCAGATCTTATACCTCCGCGGGATCGATAAAAGCCTGCGTGATGCAGGCTTGACGCAGGCTTGACGGAGAGTTGATGGTGCGAAGCGTGATAACTTTTTCCGCAACTCCGCCGGCGAGTCCGGTCGGAGATTGCGGAGCGAGGGCAAGCGTTGTAGACGAAGTAGTCAAACATGTGAAAGTAAATGACACAGAGAGATATGGAGGAGACCAGCTTTATTAATCAATGATCAAGTGTTACAATGATTGCTCCTCGCTGCTTTATATAGGGACTAGAAGGTCAAGTGATAAGTACCACTTAATGTAAAGAGGGGAAGCGGGAGGGGCTAGCCCGTGCGATTTGCACGTGGCCGCCGCCACCCTTCCGGGTGGCCTGGTTTCCCAACACCTTTTTCGTAGCAAATATTTTGATAGTAAATATGGTTACACATACGTGTGGTGGCTCCATGTCTACATGTAACAAACTGTGAGATAGGGCATGCTCACTTCGATCACACCTTCGTGGCCGTTCACTAGACGCAAGGATAGTGACGAGTCTTATGCACAAAACAATAGTCTATAGGAGGTGGCCTGACGTCTAGCATCGTCTGTTTAGCTTGCTTGCTGTTACTTATCTTTGTTTTTTGTTATGGCTTACCTGTGTTGTTCGCCCCATTCACCTTAGTTTTACCTTCTTTTGTACAGAACATTATTAATAAAGTGGGGCATAAGATATTTTTTGCAAATTGTTACACTTGGTCCTAACACTCATAGTGTACTACTCGTATAGGGGAACACATACGCTGGATGTTTTTTAATTAAGAAAGACACCCAAAAGAGTATCTGATATATGACATTCATCAAGGGAAACAGTAGCCAATAGAAAACAAGGACAATTTGACACCTAACGATATCTGAAAAATTAATTTACACCAAAGAATTCTTTGTACGTGTTCTTGCAATGATTGTTACCCGGCGGAGTTTCAAAATTGCACTGAACAGGAAGTAAGTGATAGACACGTGCAAACATATACTTATCATACAAGGCTTTGAATACTGCAATAACCACTCATCGCTCGCAATGAGATCTCATAACCATTGAAAGAACATGGGTTGGGTGATCACCACAAACAGGGCATGCTTGCAATCCTTCATCACCAAACCAGAGGGTTGGAGAAATCGGACATTACCCTAGAACAAACTCAATGAAGAAGTCGGCGTCTTCACATAAAAAAAAAACAGTGAACTCTTTCTCCTGATTTGCATGGTATCATATGTTGGTATCATAGAGGACTTCATTTATTGTCATCCATGACACAAAGTAGCACATCATTTAATATGATACGCTATCATGATATGATACTCAAGCATCTCTTCCTTCATTTAATTTTATGCCACCTCATCAAAATTGCCTAGTTGGTATGCATGATACTACCCATGATACTCCCGTCCCTGAGGAGTTAAGTAATTGGACAGGTGACCAGTGAGGTGGTAAAATCAACAACACATGACCATAAACACAATGTCGAATCACTCTATTAAACGTACCTACACTCTCCCACAGAAGCTGAACACTTACGACTACACAGTAAAAGTGTCAGCTTGCCCATCTCTTTTAGTGTTGCCATTGGTTCTATACAGAGATGGCGCTATAGCTTGGCCTACAAGGATGAGCCCTAGGCATGAGATGCACAGGGAACATGAGCTCAAATTGAGAGCATGTACGCGAGTTGATCCAATGAGCATTTGTTACTAGAGTTGGATAACAAACTTCCTTTGCTGCACTCATGGCGACAATTGTGCCTTCAAATCCTCTGATCTGTTGTTATCACAATGCTCATTTTTTCACTGGCGATCGAGCAATACAGCATAGGGGTGTTCTCGGACACCAAATACATACACCAGATCAACCCATGCACACCATCACCCTTTATAAGCATGTATAGAGGAAGCTCACTGGCACACGTGTTGTTTCACTGCTTCCAGATATATCTGATGAGCATAATGCATGAGTCTTGGAGGTTTTAAACATCATGCCCCACATTCTCCTGAATAGTGAGCGGAATTAAGATAGAGTCCACACTTCGTTTCTTCTGGCAAGCGAATTATCTTGTTCTAAAAGAAAAGTCGAAGTTCTGACCAAGTAATAGCAGGCTAACAACGGATACTAGAAACCACCAGGAAATACGATAACGAGTAAAACAATACATCTGTAATCCAACAAATAACGGAAAAAGTTGAAGATTGGTCAAGCAATCATAAACTCAGGGACGGAGCTGCCTTGTAAGCAATGGGGTCAATTGACCCCAATGAAATTAGTAAATCCTTCACTAATTTAGTACTAATCATTACTCATTTATAGAAGATGACCCCACTGTCATAAACCTGACCCCATTAAATATTTTTTCTAGCTTCGTCCCTGCATAAACTTATATTCATCCAGACCTGAAGTGAGAGGATGTCACCATAGAAGTATAGAAGTTACAGTGTTGAAATATATTTCCCATCTCTCTCCATTAGTTCATACTTCTGGAGCAAGTGGTTGATCATGAATTCAATATGGTATCTGAGCCAGTAGGTCTTGATTTCAAGACCCTACCAATGTAGGATTACAAAAAGAAACTGCAGCCTATATCACTCCGTGCCTAAGGAATAAAAAAGCCTAGACGTCAGGGAGAGGGCTATATTGCCCATCTCTTTCCATCAGTTCAAACTTTCGGAGAAACTAGCTAATCATGAATTCAATATGTAGAACATGGAAAGTACAAAAACTTGGATGGTGTGGTTTGTTCATCTGAAGCAAAAGTTATGCAAGGAAGATAGGACATTGTTGCAGGTCGTTCGATGACTTCCTTCCGGCGTAATCTTCGGATGCCCTGTAACTCAGCCTTGGGCACGATGGGTGCCCCTTCTCATCTTTGGAGTCACCGCAATGAGATCTCAAAGTTAGCGGACTCCATCACCATCAGTAGGAGGCCACCGATGTCATCTTTCATGCTGAAGCCGATGGCTCTCATAACATCATCAGTAGACTAGCATTTCCGAATTCAGAATCTGTAGTGCCCATCGGGTCCCTGATCATCAGTCAAGACAACATCATCAGTAGACTAGCATTTCCGAATTCAGAATCTGTAGTGCCCGTTGGATCCCTGATCATCAGTCAAGACATCTGGCTTAGCTTGTTGAGCTTCTAGTGTTCACTGCCCAAGTTCTTTCCATCCATACTTGCAATGGTATGCTAGTAGATGTGAAAACTTCAAGGCAAGATACCACACTATACAACCAAGTCATAGAGGTGATCAACAATATTATATCTTTGATAAGATACCACAGTGGCAATATGACGCTTAAATTATTTCCCCTCTTAACTATATTTAATCAGAACTTTGACATGATGTAGACAAGGTATCCTCCTCCTTGGTAAGCGATCTACATTCTAGATTATTTGCATGCAATGAGTGAAAGTGCACACAAAGTTACCATGAGTTCAAGGAAAGATTATAACACCCATCCATGGCACAAAGTATGACTGTTAATTACTACAGCATTGGCTTCCAGTTTCCTCAATGGAAATTCCAAAGGAAGATACTTCGCACGTATATGTGTAAAAAAATGGTTAAACATGACATTGCTAGAGACCCGACCTTCTAATTTTTCCATTACAACGTTTGCCAGAACTTCATACTTATATCAGCATGGAGATTTTTGAGAAAGGGAATATATTAATATGGCAAAGATACCAAATGCACCCAGCCTCTATACCAAGATGTCTAAAGACATCAAGAATATACACAGCCAAAAAAGAAAATAAAAGGAAAAGAAGAAAAAAGCCCCACTACAGTGGTCAGTCACTAGCAACAACAGTCCTCTAACCACCACCAAAAACAACACCCGGCTTACAAAATAGGTTCTTCAAAAGCAACGTCTCCAAGAAGGAAACCATGCACAAGCGTTGTCGTTGCCCGATCGAAGATCTTAAGTTTTCGCATTGGAGAAAGTCCTAGTTCACCGAAAATAATGCTTTCAATGAGGCCATTGCCAGGTACAACCAATGAAGGTCAGACCTTGGGTTTTCACGCTGGGAATCAAGACTCGGTACTCGAGGAGCACCAACAAAAATTGCAGTCCTCCAGTGCTGCCGCCCCCGCTTGATGATCGCCGATGTTGCAATTCACCAAACACATAGCACACAGTCTTCATCGCATCCAGTACACCTTTCCACCAACGCTTCAAGACCTCCAATCGCAACCGCCATGACTTTCTCCACCTATATCAATGCCATGGGAATCTTGACTTAGACATGTCCCATGACTCTGATAAGAAAGCAAAGCTTCGCGTCATGCTCTTTTGAAGCTGTGTTGGCTGATAATATGAACGCGCACGACCAGGGCATTTCTTATCTAGATATCTAGGGCGACATTCGCCAATCCGTATAGATCTCTAATGGGGAAGATCGGAACACGTCAGTGGCCAGATTGAAGAGGTCGATGTTCGATAGAAAGACGATATGGCAGACAAAAATTGCTAGGCCAAACCACCACAACCACAATCGCAGCTGCATCAACTGAAGTAGAACCACAGATCAAGGCCATGAGGGATGAGCCCAAGACGTAGCCTGCCATGCATTCGGCCAAGGTGGAGCAACACAACATGTCAGCGCCATCCGATCTGGGTCATGCCCTAATCCAGCCAATGCCATAGCCCCAACTACACACCCCCAACACAACGGATGCCACACCGCCGGTAGCCGCCCACTATTAGGGAAAATCCTAGTAGTAGTGCGGGCACCCGCGCTACTCCAAAATTAGTTAGTAGTAGCGCATGTTTATGACCATCGCTACTGCTAATTTCTAGCAGTGTGGTCCTCAACCCCGCGATACTACTATGCGTACGTATTTGGTTTTGTTTTATTCTATATTTATACACCATCATACACATTTTGATATAGTAGCGATTAAGAGATTGTTATATCATGATGAGTTATTATATCATTGGGTGGAAGAAATGCATATTAGATTCAAGTGGATGGATCCAAAGTGACCAAGTTGAGTTAGTAGATCATAATAACAACTCATCATCATCTTCATCATAATAACAACTCATCATCATCATCATCATCATCATCATCATTATAGTAATAACAACTCCCCTCATCATAATAACTCGTCATTCTATAACACATTCTATACATAACTCATCATCATCGTAGTCATAACCAACACTAGATAATTGTTCCTAAACCCATGATGAGTACTAGATGGGACCTACTCCTATCTGCTAGGTAAAATAGCATAAATCAGAATAGTCCCATCATCTCCATTATGGAGAATAGAGATCCACCTATCTCCAGTTTGTGGGTTGCACACCATGTTGCCTCCAAGTAGTTTCATTCGCGCATTCATTACTTTTGACAATCCTTTGATTGTGATGTCTTCATCTCTTTGAGAAATAATGTATGGACAACGGAAAGTTCCTAGGCAGATTTGGTAGTAAGCTAATAATGTCCATTTCACCTTTGTTAAGCATCAGATGAGGCACATAGTCCTTTGGGAGCTTCTGTTGAAGAACATAATAGTAACATAGTTAGCAATGTAGTTTAGCTTAAGAAGAATGTATATGCAAAAGATGGATTAATGACACAATAGTAAAAAATCTCACCATGGTATCTCCATGGATGTTACGATAGTTCAACACGTGGACTAGAGGCATGTATCGACCATAATGTGGGCTAATTTCATAGTTCTTCTTGAAAGTCTCCACATCATTAATAAATGAGATAAGATAATCTTTCTCCTCCTAATTTAGTTCAGAGCCATAACTGTAGTAGGTATTGTCTACCACCCTTCCGTATATTTCTTGGAGAATGAAAATAAGTTGTCAACTCTTTTTAAAAAACAATATAAATTACTTTTTGTTTGACAAACTCAAATAGAGGCAGAACTAGAAGCATATCCACATCGACCCAAATGTCGATATTATCTTCAATATCATCTTTAGGATGAATATCAAAGGCTATTTTCATATCCACCTTAAATCCATATGCCTTGCATAATCCTCTGCAATTAGAGCAACCAAAATGTGAGTGGTTAAGTGCATTGTATAGCTTAACCCCAAAAGTGAACCATGTTTCGTCCTTAGGTGAGAGCTATCTTCATCTCCATACTCTCACGATCTTTGAAATCCATCTTATCCAAGATATACGACCTTGCATGGTAGGGGATGCACTATCGAATTGTAAAAAATAAAAATTACACGCGGTGAAGCAAAGAAGCACAAGTCATGCTTAATTACCAAAAAAATACATGTTGTCGTTACGTACTGTAAAAACATTGAAGGTCTCGTCCAGCTTGATGGTGAAGCACCTATCGTTTTGTAGGTGAGGTATGTCACACATACCCCGATCGTCGCTGCAGTAGTCGCACTCAGGGATTCTATTGTCGTCAAACATTTCTTATATTCATAATTCAAAGCTTTAAAATTGATGGCAATTAGCGGGAACTCAACACACAGATCACAATGCATCACGAGCTGACTTTCGGTCTGGCGAGTCTTCCTTGAAAATTCTCATCTCATGTGGTGTATATGGTGATCACTCCCTCTCTGATATATTCGAGACTATATGTCGGACACTCCCTCTCTGATATTTGTGACCGTCGGTGATGGTCGCTCATCCTTTCTTTCGAAAGAACATTACACCAAAATGTCTAGCACCTACGAAAGAAGAGGAAGCGACCCCCACGACAACAGTCAAGATTCTTCCTCTCTGATTTTTTGACCGTCGGTGATGGTCTCTCTTTCTTCCTTCACGTGCAATACCAAAAGGTCTATAACGATAAAGAAGAGGAAGAGCGACCCCCACGACTACAGTCGGCATTCTTCCTCTCTCATATATTGTGGGCGCTTCCTCACTAATTTTTTGACCGTCATGTATGGAGCCACGGCAGACTGAAAGTCAACCCAAAATGTCATTTCATTCTCTTTGCGGCAAATCCAAGGCACTCGGTATTTCCCATATTCTAGCACAGGTCATGCTAAAATTCAAGGAAAAACTTCGGCATAACCTTTGCTAAAAACAGGACATATCGAGCATTCGGATTTGCCGAAACCGAAATGAATCGACATTCCGGCAAAACATAGGCCACTCGAATTTTCCCTGCAATACAAAGAGTCAAATGTGGCCATCTTTGGCACCATATACATAGCAGCTCAAGATCAATAAGTCCATACACATGCACATGTTCTTTTTTAAGCATGAAGATAGTCAAGTTCTTTTTTATACATAAATGTTTAAACTGGAAATGCTATCTGAGTCAATTATCATTTATAAAAATACTAGCTTCACATTTTCATTTAAAAAAAGTACAAGCTTCACATTGTCACAGCTACTCATCTACTACTTCTACATCTATAAAAACATATATGAAAACTTGCATATAACAAGACCATTTAGCACATCATCTCCATCTAGACCTAGAGCTTGAATAATTTCTAGAACTTTGAAAATAACATCCATAATCAACACATCCATCTAAGATGATCCACAATCTATATTCATACTTACATCTAACAAATGCAGGCATAAATCTATTCATCTAATTAAGCAACATCAATCTATCCACCTAAGAAATAGGGAAGGAGGGAGGAGGGAAATGAGGGAAATGCCTTGGTGGAGGAGAGAAGCGCGCAGGGGCGGTGGGCGACGGCGACGGCAGAGAGCAAGCAAGAGTGTGAGGGAGAGAGGAACGGGCGAGGGGGCCAGGATGGATTTAAGTTTTCCCAGAGTAGTAGAGCGTATTCATGGGCCCGCGCTGCTACTACGTGCAGCACCGGGGGACACGGTGTTGGCCACATAGTAGTAGCAGTGCCCAAGGATGCCCGCGCTGCTACTAAATTTTACTCATAGTGCGCTTTGAAGTAGTAGTAGCGTGGGCCTTTTATCCTGCGCTACTATTAACTCTCCATCTATAGGATTTTCCCTAGTAGTGCTCACGCCCTACGAGCGGACACCACGCTCAGCCGCCGGCCTTTGAAGACCCGTGGCCCCAACATGCGCCGACACGCCTCCGGATCCGTTGCCTGACAGAGCCAAGAGGCCCAATGAGCATCGAGATTAATTTGACTGACTCTCTCTTGTTACCCGCAAAAAAATGACTCTCTTGTTCTCTCAAAACAGAGGATCGGTTCTGGACCACTTACGACAAGGGAAAGTGCAAGCAAAGCTACTGTGAGTTCACGGTGTCGGCGTTCTGGGAACGGGGGTCCCCAGACTTGCCTGCCTGCGGCCTACGGCGTGGCTCAAGGGGCGGCCCAGCATGGCCCATCTTCATCAACACAAGCTCAAGACCCCCGCGAGGGGCCAAGCCTCGCGGGGTGGACGACAGGGAGCCTCCTCAGGCACGGCCTCGTCAGGCTGGCTCGCGAGGAGGCGTAGAGATCAAGGCGGGGTACCTCACGAGGTGCCCATGACGTAAGCCATGACGACCAAGGGCGCCAGGCGGGCGTCAGCCTGCGCAGTGTCCTTCTTTCCTCTTTGGTGCAAAGGGAGCAAGCGCAGGCGAGAGCATCACACAAAGGCATCCATTTCGGTGCAGCAAGACCAAGACTAGCAGAACGGCAGGATGGAGGTCATCGTGGAGCCCAAGCCGGCGTCACCAGTAGAGCCTTTGGCAGGCGAGGACCAACTTTAATCAGGATAAGTGTACTAGATGTTCCCCTTCAAAATGGCCAATTGTTGGCGCCCTTCCCGCTCAATATTTGGGAAGAGGCCCAGGTCCTTTGCCTATAAATAGGACTAGCCACCACAAGGTAGAGGCATCCGGTCATCACCAGGAAACCAGTAGAGAGAGCAACTGAACTCCCCCGAGTAGTTCGTCGCACCAGCCAAGAACAGACCCTCGCGAGGCTGTTCTTCCTTTTATTGTTCGTCATTAGCCCAAGAAGCAATCCACCACACCACACACTGGAGTAGGGTATTACACCACAATGGTGGCCTGAACCAGTATAAACTCTGTGTCTCTTGTGTTGTTCCTTTGATTGCTTAGATCATAGCGAGGCGGTGAGGTGCAGGTAGGCAGAGGGCGAAATCTCCGCGCGCACCCCAGTGTTCGAATCTAGAGGGTCTGCCGGAACCCGAAATCCGACATTTGGCGCACCAGGTAGGGGTGCGCCGGAATTCGTCTTCCGCCGCCTTGTTCTTCACCGACCGTTGCGTCCATGTCAGACGCTCGTCGGGCCCGCGCCGAGCGTCGAGCCGCTCTCGCTTCCCGTGTCGCCCAGACGGCCCCCATCGGCGGCCACCCCCGTCTTTCCCCGTCGCCTGCCGTCAACGCCGCCACCGGCCCGGCGAGGAACGAGCAGCAAGCATCGTCCCAACATCCATCCATGAGGCGAGACGGCCGCACTGCCACTCCCTTGCTCGCCCTGGCTGGTTCTTTATCCCGCACGCCCCGCGCGGCCATGGAGGTTCGAGCTGCGCTCATTGCGGCAAACGAGCTCCTGCGCTACCGCCCAGTCGACGACGTCTACGAAGAGTGGCTCGACCGCGTCGCAGGGGACTCCCCCGCGCCGTCCTTCTCGCTGCACCGCGCCCCGTCCTGCGCGGGCAATGAAGCTCCGAGGGCGCCTCAGCCGCCTCCCCCTCAAGAAGGCGCCTTGGCCCCAAGGCACATGGCCCCTGGGCAGAACCCGCTCCGTCCGGCGCGACCACGCTCCTGTTCGAGCGCGCCAAGACCCCGCGCTGCCCCCAGCTGCAGCGCATGGGGGCCCGCAAGACCAAGCTCCTCGTCACCAGAGGCCTCCCGTGGCCACAGCAGGCTGCCGAGCCTTCACCATCGAGCTGCGTAGCGTCGCGTGGCCCTGCAAGTTCAAGCCAGACCTGCCTCCTCGCTACGACGGCACGGCCGACCCTACGGAGTTCCTCCAGCTCTACAAGTTGGGCATCAAAGCCGCCAACGGGGACGAGAAGGTCATGGCGAACTGGTTTCCCATGGCGCTCAAGAACGGGGCCCGCACCTGGCTCCTGAACCTGGCTCCAGGCACGATCTCCTCCTGGGACGAGATGTGCACCCGTTTCATCGCCAACTTCCAAGGTACTCGCGACCGGCCACCTACCGTGAGCGTCATGCGCCGCATCAAGCAGCAACCAGGGGAGACCCTGCATAAGTACATCCAGTGCTTCAACAACGCACATCTCAAGATTCCCAAGGTGACCGAGGAGGCCATCATCTCAGCCTTGTCCGACGGCGTGCGCGACGTCAAGATGAAGGAGGAGCTGGCGATGCATGAAGATCTGTGCACTTCCTTGGAGCTGTTCAACTTGGCAACCAAGTGCGCCAGGGCTGAGGAAGGGCGCCTTTCCCTCCTCGAGCTGCCAGCCGCAGACCCAGAAGAGAAGAAATCCAAGGCCAACGACGTGAAGCGCAAGGGGGCTGCCGTGCTCGCGGTAGAACCAGACACCAAGTGGGGCAGAGATCAGCCCGAGTCTTTCAAGGGTGGCCGGTACTGTGTGTACCATGACCTCCACACCCACAACACCAACGAATGCCAAGAGCTCAGAGCCGTGCGAGAAGGAAGGGTCGGCCAATGCCTCGACCGCAACGATCGTGGCTATGGCCGATGTCACGCCCAATATGCGACCCTATCCAAAAGGAACTCGAAGGTCCCACCAAGGATAGACCCGCATATTGAAACGCTTTTGCAAGGTGGATATCATTACATCAACATTACATAATAGATGGGGATACATACATAAGGCATACAATGCCACATGAATACAACATCACAATACATAAGAGCATCATCCAACTACGGATGAATCACAAACAGAAACTCAAACGACATCCACCCTGCTAGCCCAGGCTGCCGACTTGGAACCTATCCCCTGATCGAAGAAGCAGAAGAAGAACTCAAGCCAAGCAAGCATCTCTCTCGCGTCATGATCATCGCATAAACCTGTACCTGCAACTGTTGTTGTAGTAATCTGTGAGCCACGAGGACTCAGCAATCCCATTACCATGGGTATCAAGACTAGCAAAGCTTAATGGGAATGGAAGGGGTAAAGTGGTGAGGCTGCAGCAGCGACTAAGCATATAGGGTGGCTAACATACGCAAATAAGAGCGAGAAGAGAGCAAGCGGAATGGTCGTCAACTAGTAATGATCAAGAAGTGATCCTGAACTCCTACTTACGTCAAACATAACCCAGAAACCGTGTTCACTTCCCGGACTCCACCGAAAAGAGACCATCACGGCTACACACGCGGTTGATGCGTTTTAATTCAGATCTGGTGTCAAGTTATCTACAACCGGACATTAACAAATTCCCATCTGCCTATAACCGCAGGCACGGCTTTCGAAAGATTATACCCTGCAGGGGTGTCCCAACTTAGCCCATGATAAGCTCTCGCGATCAACGAAGGAATAAACCTTCTCCCAGGAAGACCCGATCAGACTCGGAATCCCGGTTTACAAGACATTTTGACAATGGTAAAACAAGACCAGCAAAGCCGCCCGATGCGCCGACAATCCCGATAGGAGCTGCACATATCTCGTTCTCAGGGCAACACCGGATAAGTCAAGCTACGAGTAAAACCAGCCCTCGAGTTGCCCCGAGGTGGCCCCGCAGGCTGCTCGGTTCGGACCAACACTTAGACAAGCACTGGCCCGGGGGGGGGGGCTAAAATAAAGATGACCCGTGGGTTGGCCGACCCAAGGGAAAGGGTAGGTGGTGGTGAGGTAAATGGTAAAACCAAGGTTGGGCCTTGCTGGAGGAGTTTTATTCAAAGCGAACTGTCAAGGGGGTCCCATAAATCACCCGACCGCATAAGGAACGCAAAATCCGGGAACATAACACCGGTATGACGGAAACTAGGGCGGCAAGAGTGGAACAAAACACTAGGCAAAAGGCCGAGCCTTCCACCCTTTACCAAGTATATAGATGCATTAATAATATAAGAGATATTGTGATATCCCAACCAAAATCCTGTCCACCATGGAGAAATCTTCAACTTCACCTGCAACTAGCAACGCTATAAGGGGGGCTGAGCAAAAGCGGTAACATAGCCAAACAACGGTTTGCATAGGGAAGGTGTCAACGGTTAGAGGTTCATGGCAATATGGGATGGCTTGATAAAAGGTGATAGGTAACGCAGCATAGCAATAGAACGAAACAACTAACATAGCAATGATAGTAGTGAGATCCAGGGTAGCGGTCATCTTGCCTGAAATCCCGCTAGGAAGAAGAACGAGTCCATGAAGAAGATGAAGCCACGAAGAAGAACCAAGCGTAGACGAACGAATCCTCACGATCGCAACATTACCGGAACTAAGAAGCAACACCAGAAAGAAACAAACAACATGGTAAATGCACAAGCATAAACATGGCATGATGCACAAACAAGTATGATGCATGTCCAGTTTAAAGAGGCAAGGCATAGCAAAGTGCAACAAACAACACTACAAATTAAGTGGAGCTCAATATGCAACAAGTTGCATATTGACGGAACACCACATCGATTATTTAGTTCTCTCTCATTTTTGTACCCAACAATATTAAATGTTGGTTAACATGGCAAGAGGTGAAGCATAACAAAACTATCACATCTAAACAATTTAAATGAGGCCAGATATAACAAACAACAAATCCGGTAAATCCCCATATGCATTTAGCAAATTAATGGAAACAACAATGTAAACATTTTAAATGTTGTTATCATGATGGGAATGACAATGCAAGTTTTAAGCAATTTTATGAAAATGTTGACATGAGCATATTATGGAGCATTTGTCGTCGTGGCGAAAACGAAAGGGGTGCCACGGCAACGACAACGGAAATGGTGCCACGGCAACATTCGGGTTCCGATAACTCGATTGAGATGTCGGTGCAAAAGAAAGTGTGACGGGAGCGAATAGAGCAAGATGGTGGGGTGTTCCCGGTTACCGGGTTCCCACGAGACGATGGCATGGCAACGAGGAGAAACATGCAAGCGACAATTTCGGACACGGTGCAAACGCGGGCATTTCATACAACACACATGCATTCATCCGCGGGTCATTGTCTCAGCGGTTATACCTTTAAAGCGTGCATTTCAGGGCGGTTAAAAGAACGTCGAGGGAAGTAGTCGTTCACGGGTCGTAGGGGAAGTAGTCGTACACGTTTTGTAGTTGTACACACTCCGTAGATGTTCGGGGTCACGTCAAGGAACTTGACGTCCACGGGGTCTTCGAGGTCGACGATAGTGGTACACACGTTGTCGTGGAAGTAGTGGTTCATGTTTTCTTGTCGAAACAACGACGGCGGTAGTTGTACACTTGACGGTCTTCGGCGACGGTAGTTGTACACGGTGTCCTCGGGGCATCGGCTGTAGTCGAAGTACTTGGCGTGCATCAACTGTTGACCAACAGTGTACAGGAGGCAGCAAGGCATGGCCGACTTGGTGGTGGAGCTGGCAGGCCGGGGCTGGCCTTGGAGCGTTGCGGCTGGAGAGGCCCAGGCAGCAGGGCGACGGATCAACGACGCGGGCTAGCAGTTCGAGCTCCTCTGGTCGAACAAAACAGCGGAGCGGCGCGGGAGGGGCTTGACGTGACTCCGGGAGAGGCCGGCAACGCGGATCTGGCGGGGCATCTCCGTCAAGGCGTGGACGGGGTGACGAAACTTGGCGCGGCGGCGGAGCGGTGCTGGGTGGCTCGGTGCCCTACATCTCATTCGTGAAGGAGGGGACGGCAGCTGGCGATGCGGGAACTCCGGCGAGGCAGAGCTTGGAGGCGGCTTGGCGCCGGAGATGATGATGGGGAGGCACGGAGGAGGTTATGGGGTCAAGGTCGACGGATCCGAACCGGCGGCTGCTGGGCTTGAAGCCCCCTGGACGCCATGGCGGGCTCCCTAGGAGTCTCTGCGAGGTCAGATGCGAGATGAGAGACGAAAGAAAGAGAAGAAAGGAAAGGAGGCGGGGCGGCGCTGTTCCTGGTGGTGGTCGCTGGCAGCGGCGGGATCGAGAGGCACGAGAGGAGACCTCTAGGGGTTGGGGACGAGGCAGAGGAGGAAGGGGCGCGAGGGAGGAGATCGAGGGGAGATGATGATCGAGCGAGGAGATGGATAGCGGCGCGCGTGGGAACGAGGAGGAGGAGGGGATCGATCGGGATGAGGCTAGGGTTGGGTTAGGCAGGCTGCAGCTGGGCCTTAGGCGCAGACGGGCCGGTCTGGCTGCGTGGGTGGTTGGGCCGAGCTGCGGTAGCTGGGAGGCCCGGTTGAGCTGGCTCTCCTCTCTCTCCCTCTAATTTTCTTTAACAGAAAAACATAAGAGAGAAGGAAAGGAAGAGGGGTTAGGGAAAGGAATTTGAGCACGAAGACAATTTTCCTGGGCTCATAAAAATAAGCTTGACCCAAGAAAATAGAAGTTGGCACGAATGCAAGATTTAAATTCAAACTCATTTGAATTAATTCAAATGGTTTGAACTAGGACAAGGTTTAGGAGTGGCCAAAATGTTGAGATTTTTGGTGGAGCTCCGGAAAGCGATGAAAGAATTTATGGACAAAGTTTGAGGTCAAGAAGTGATATAACAAAGGCATGGAATATTTTGCAAGTGTGTTATGGTGAATTCCAAATTAGTGGAATATTTATTAGCTCCCTAAATAATATTGGGAGGATATGTTATGAAGAGAAATCACCATGTGAACTCCCTCGATTTAAATAGATCAAAGATCTATGCAATTTATTTAGGTGAGTTTAAAAAAAAGGTTTGCAAGATGACATGATGCAAAGCAAATGATGCAATAATGAATGCAACAAGCAAATAAAACACACAACAACAACGAAATAAATGGAAGGCTTCTGAAGCGTCGGTCTCGGGGCGTTACAATACTCCACTACGAGAGGATCTCGTCCCGAGATCTAGGATGGCACCGGAGGGAAAAGGAAGAGGAAGATAAGAGGTAAAACTAAGTTGCTTCTTCGACCAATGAGTGAAACCACGAACCTTGAGAGGTTGAGCAAATTAAAATAAAGTGTACAACAGCGATGAACGAGATTGCAAACAATCCGTAGGAAAAGAGGACCAAGGAACATTACGAGAACTTGAAGGTTGCAAAGACATGAATCAAGAGTTTAATGGACAAGAAGGAATTGAAACCACTCTGGTTGAAACGGGATAAGAATGAATAATAATGATATAATTTGGGTGGCACTCCGGTTGAACATGGAAGGAATAGAACATGAACTTGAAAAGATGGGATGATACTTGATGAAATCAACATCACACTACCTCCAAAACTATTGAAAGAATGGCACAAGGGGTAAGAAGGATTTCAGACAGCAATCCGGTTGAGGAAGGAGGAAAAACTTGATAAGATGAGAGAACTCGAATGAAAACACGACACTCCGGCTAAATGGAGAAGCAAGGAGAAGAACATGATCTTGACAAAACAAGATGATGAGTGAAAAGAGCAACATCACAATGCCTTCAGAAGAAAGAATAGAAGATAGATTGTTGGGATAAAAGGGACGAAGAAGAAAATGAAATCTTCCGCCACAAATGAACTTGGAAAGCATCCTTGCAAAGAAGGATTGAACGAAGTTGTTGGAAAATCAACAACGAAAAACACAAGTTTGTAGTGGGTTTATGGGAAACTTCTCAAAATGATGAGGTGACAACCCGCCACTAACAGAAACAATTGATTGTTTGAGATCAAAGAAGAGATGAAAACTGCTTTCGCCGAGAGGATAGGAGAAAACTTGGATCATTGATAAGCACCACAAATAGCAACATTTCCAATGGAAGGCTTTAGGTGAAATCTGACACAAGATAACTCCAAGGAAGAAAATGATGGGTTTAAAATACCTCATTCTTGACAACATGTGAATCATCAAACACGAACTCGAATTGTCAAGAATGACATAACACCACCTCAAAAGATAAGGTAGAAGGAATTGCACTTCAGAATGCAAGATGAAGAATACTTGAGCTCCTCAAAACAAAACATGTGTTGAGCACCATGTTTACTTTTGAGTATAGCTTGGCGGGTCATAACTTCAAGAGAAATCTTGAAGAACAATTGAAGAATGAATAGAATCCTTGACGAACCACCATGTAGAGCCTCCATGAAGAACTCCGGTAATAAAAGAATGATAGAAAGAAAAAGATGTTGAAAGAACAAGGTGAGCCTTGCGATGATTTAGATGGAGCTTCGCGACGAGATAATGCGGAAAACTTGGAACTCCGAAAAGAGAAGATGAAACACTAGAACCGAGAATTACTTCATCATGAACAACTCCGGAAGAAGGAATTAATCACTTGGATGAAACAAGAATAAGAATTATGTCATGCCTATCCTTCACCAATTTAAATTGATGACAAGCAACGGATTTGGCATACTACTTATTCTCGTAAAAAGGATCAAGATAGATATGGCGCAAACTTGTGAATTTCTTCAAGGAACCACCGGTAGGATTGGAAAGAACGAATGAATTAAAATGATAATCAAGGAAAATAAATCATGAGTGAACCACCGTAAGAATTGAAAACGAACGAAGTAAAGGGGTGAATCACCGGTAAGAATTAGAGAACGAATGAAGATACTTGAGGGAATTTGATACAAGAGAATGAAGAGATCACGAGCTGATTAGAGAATACTTGAGCAATGCACCGGTAAGATTTGGAGAACGAGAGCTGAAAGATTGAATGAATAATTCTGAGATGATGGGCTATGGATAATCAATCTGAAAAGACTCTTAAATTGCTCCGGATGGATGAAAAAAAAATTCTCACAATCGAAAACAATTATGAGAGGATGGCATCAAGCTTGAACTACGCATCTTTGGAAGAACGGGTAAGGATTGAAGAGGAAATCTTCTTAGGACTTCAAAATTTGAGAATGACGACGAGAAACACCACCATGAATTGTTGAGGCACTCCGGAATGACAATTAGAAAGGTTGAACCAATAATGAAAGAATTTCAAAGCGATCTTGGAGAAGGCATGTGACTAATGGAATCCATTCTGACGTCACACTTTGGAAAGAATTTGGGAATAGCACCAGAATAATTAGAAGAGTCAGGTAAGATCCTGGGAAAAGACCTGTGGGTTAGGGTCCACTCAAAATATACACCGTTGAACGATTTTAAAGAGAGGGCACCGGTTGAATTAAATAGCTTGAATGAGATAACAATCTCGAAATATCTTGAACAGATTAGGAATGATAACACGAATCTTCCGAGATATCTTCAGCACACAGGAACAAATGGAAAGCGAGAGGTGAACGATTAAGAGATACACCGGCATACAAAAACACTTGAAACAAGGAAGGGAATATGATCAACACTGAAAACTTGACTAGAATCCACCGGAGAAGAAAAGAGACGAAGAATAATAAACTTGAAGCTCCTGGCCAACTTCATGAAAATCACCGGGTAAGAACATAGATTGAAAAGAGTGAAGAGACTTCACATGAATAAATGGATACTTGATTATCATATATGAGTCCTTGAAGAAAAGGGGTGGGAGGGTGGGGAAAAACAAAGACAACTTGGGATGAATGAAACAAACACCGTTGAGAAAACTTAGAATTGATCTTGTGGATGGGGAAAATGATGGGATCATCTGGAAGAGAAGCGCACCGGTTGGAAAAGAATTAACATGACGACCTCGATGATCAAGAAGGATTAGAAATCACATAGAAATATGAGAACACCGCTTGAAAGGTATGGAATCAACACTTGACAATGAAGCAACTCGAATACCACAACTCAAAACAAAACAAAGGATTTGGCTTGCAGAATAAGCCGGAACAAACATATGATAGAGATTCCGTCCGAAGTTTTCGTGGTGGGGCCCACACGGGTTTGAGTGTACAGCACCATCATGTACAAGGCAGTGCACATGACATACAAAGTGTCCCCGGACCAGCATAGCCAAGGGTTCTTTAAGACACAACGAGACCACTGTAAAAACGACCGTGGAAAGGCGGACCACTAGACGTCGAACCCCAATCTCATATCATGCATCTGTCGAAAAGATATTCTAGGAGCTACTTGAATTCCCACCTATAAAACTCCCAAAACTTTCTGGTTATGCAATCTGGTGTTGGGGATACAGGGAAAGCAATATATCTCACCCAAACTAACAATACCTACAAAACCCTAAACCCTAAACCCAGCTGTATCCATCCGTCAACACATAACCAAGAAAACTCCGGAAATCGTGTACCGCAACCTTCGAAAAGCATCCGTTATACGAGTTATGGCAATACTCCCGAGCTCGCCCCAGTACTGGGTTATCGGGGTTATCTCACCAACAACTGTACAAAAGAGATTTTCGATGTCGGCAAAGCTCAGGTATTCCAGAACTGCAACGATAAAATTGTGACGACAACACCTCAGAGCTCGACTCCCCGGGTCAAAGCCACATAAATAGACAGGAGGCACCAAGAACAATGTTCTCGTCACAAAACCATCGGAACGATTCCAAGATACCCGCGTGATCCTAAATTTTTTTTAGTGAAATTTGAGGAGAGGAAAGACAAAACATCTACGTCAGGAGACCTCACCAGAGCGACGAAAGGGCTGAGGAGTAAAAAGAATCCTACTCTCCGATATAACTAGACTCTGAAAATAGTTTTCTTCTAGACTCAACAACGGCCAAACTACACGATCAAACAAGGGGGCTCCTAGGGTCGGTCGAGGCTCTGATACCAACTTGTCACGCCCAATATGTGACCCTATCCAAAAGGAACTCGAAGGTCCCACCAAGGATAGACCCGCATATTGAAACGCTTTTGCAAGGTGGATATCATTACATCAACATTACATAATAGATGGGGATACATACATAAGGCATACAATGCCACATGAATACAACATCACAATACATAAGAGCATCATACGACTACGGATGAATCACAAACAGAAACTCAAACGACATCCACCCTGCTAGCCCAGGCTGCCGACCTGGAACCTATCCCTTGATCGAAGAAGCAGAAGAAGAACTCAACGCAAGCAAGCATCGCTCTCGTGTCATGATCATCGCATAAACCTGTACCTGCAACTATTGTTGTAGTAATCTTTGAGCCACGAGGACTCAGCAATCCCATTACCATGGGTATCAAGACTAGCAAAGCTTAATGGGAATGGAAGGGGTAAAGTGGTGAGGCTGCAGCAGCGACTAAGCATATAGGGTGGCTAACATACGCAAATAAGAGCGAGAAGAGAGCAAGCGGAACGGTCGTCAACTAGTAATGATCAAGAAGTGATCATGAACTCCTACTTACGTCAAACATAACCTAGAAACCGTGTTCACTTCCCGGACTCCACCGAAAGGAGACCATCACGGCTACACACGCAGTTGATGCGTTTTAATTCGGATCTGGTGTCAAGTTATCTACAACCGGACATTAACAAATTCCCATCTGCCTATAACTGCAGGCACGGCTTTCGAAAGATTATACCCTGCAGGGGTGTCCCAACTTAGCCCATGACAAGCTCTCGCGATCAACAAAGGAATAGACCTTCTCCCAGGAAGACCCAATCAGACTCGGAATCCCGGTTTACAAGACATTTCGACAATGGTAAAACAAGACCAGCAAAGCCGCCCGATGCGCCGACAATCCCGATAGGAGCTGCACATATCTCGTTCTCAGGGCAACACCGGATAAGTCAAGCTACGAGTAAAACCAGCCCTCGAGTTGCCCCGAGGTGGCCCCGCAGGTTGCTCGGTTCGGACCAACACTTAGACAAGCACTGGCCCG
>NC_041381.1:569363013-569398017 GCF_002162155.2 Triticum dicoccoides | reverse complement strand
AATAAAGATGACCCTTGGGTTGGCCGACCCAAGGGAAAGGGTAGGTGGTGGTGAGGCAAATGGTAAAACCAAGGTTGGGCCTTGCTGGAGGAGTTTTATTCAAAGCGAACTGTCAAGGGGGTCCCATAAATCACCCGACCGCATAAGGAACGCAAAATCCGGGAACATAACACCGGTATGACGGAAACTAGGGCGGCAAGAGTGGAACAAAACACTAGGCAAAAGGCCGAGCCTTCCACCCTTTACCAAGTATATTGATTCATTAATAATATAAGAGATATTGTGATATCCCAACCAAAATCCTGTCCACCATGGAGAAATCTTCAACTTCACCTGCAACTAGCAACGCTATAAGGGGGGCTGAGCAAAAGCGGTAACATAGCCAAACAATGGTTTGCATAGGGAAGGTGTCAACGGTTAGAGGTTCATGGCAATATGGGATGGCTTGATAAAAGGTGATAGGTAACGCAGCATAGCGATAGAACGAAACAACTAACATAGCAATGATAGTAGTGAGATCCAGGGTAGCGGTCATCTTGCCTGAAATCCCGCTAGGAAGAAGAACGAGTCCATGAAGAAGATGAAGCCACGAAGAAGAACCAAGCGTAGACGAACGAATCCTCACGATCGCAACATTACCGGAACTAAGAAGCAACACCAGAAAGAAACAAACAACATGGTAAATGCACAAGCATAAACATGGCATGATGCACAAACAAGTATGATGCATGTCCAGTTTAAAGAGGCAAGGCATAGCAAAGTGCAACAAACAACACTACAAATTAAGTGGAGCTCAATATGCAACAAGTTGCATATTGACGGAACACCACATCGATTATTTAGTTCTCTCTCATTTTTGTACCCAACAATATTAAATGTTGGTTAACATGGCAAGAGGTGAAGCATAACAAAACTATCACATCTAAACAATTTAAATGAGGCCGGATATAACAAACAACAAATCCGGTAAATCCCCATATGCATTTAGCAAATTAATGGAAACAACAAATGTAAACATTTTAAATGTTGTTATCATGATGGGAATGACAATGCAAGTTTTAAGCAATTTTATGAAAATGTTGACATGAGCATATTATGGAGCATTTGTCGTCGTGGCGAAAACGAAAGGGGTGCCACGGCAACGACAACGGAAATGGTGCCACGGCAACATTCGGGTTCCGATAACTCGATTGAGATGTCGGTGCAAAAGAAAGTGTGATGGGAGCGAATAGAGCAAGATGGTGGGGTGTTCCCGGTTACCGGGTTCCCACGAGACGATGGCATGGCAACGAGGAGAAACATGCAAGCGACAATTTCAGACACGGTGCAAACGCGGGCATTTCATACAACACACATGCATTCATCCACGGGTCATTGTCTCAGCGGTTATACCTTTGAAGCGTGCATCTCGGGGCGGTTAAAAGAACATCGAGGGAAGTAGTCGTTCACGGGTCGTAGGGGAAGTAGTCGTACACGTTTCGTAGTTGTACACACTTCGTAGATGTTCGGGGTCACGTCAAGGAACTTGACGTCCATGGGGTCTTCGAGGTCGACGGTAGTGGTACACACGTTGTCCTGGAAGTAGTGGTTCATGTTTTCTTGTCGAAACAACGACGGCGGTAGTTGTACACTTGACGGTCTTCGGCGACGGTAGTTGTACACGGTGTCCTCGGGGCATCGGCTGTAGTCGAAGTACTTGGCGTGCATCAACTGTTGACCAACAGTGTACAGGAGGCAGCAAGGCATGGCCGACTTGGTGGTGGAGCTGGCAGGCCGGGGCTGGCCTTGGAGCGCTGCGGCTGGAGAGGCCCAGGCAGCAGGGCAACGGGTCAACGACGCGGGCGAGCGGTTCGAGCTCCTCTGCTCGAACGAAACAGAGGAGCGGCGCGGGAGGGGCTTGACGTGACTCCGGGAGAGGCCGGCAACGCGGATCTGGCGGGGCATCTCCGTCAAGGCGTGGACGGGGTGACGGAACTTGGCGCGGCAGCGGAGCGGTGTTGGGTGGCTCAGTGCCCTGCATCTCATTCGTGAAGGATGGGACGACAGCTGGCGATGCGGGAACTCCAGCGAGGCAGAGCTTGGAGGCGGCTTGGCGCCGGAGATGATGATGGGGAGGCACGGAGGAGGTCATGGGGTCAAGGTCGACGGATCCGAACCGGCGGCTGCTGGGCTTGAAGCCCCCTGGACGCCATGGCGGGCTCCCTGGGAGTCTCTGCTAGGTCAGATGCGAGATGAGAGACGAAAGAAAGAGAAGAAAGGAAAGGAGGCGGGGCGGCGCTGTTCCTGGTGGTGGTCGCCGGCAGCGGCGGGATCGAGAGGCACGGGAGGAGACCTCCAGGGGTTGGGGACGAGGCAGAGGAGGAAGGGGCGCGAGGGAGGAGATCGAGGGAAGATGGGGATCGAGCGAGGAGATGGATAGCGGCGCGCGTGGGAACGAGGAGGAGGAGGGGATCGACCGGGATGAGGCTAGGGTTGGGTTAGGCAGGCTGCAGCTGGGCCTTAGGCGCAGACGGGCCGGTCTGGCTGCGTGGGTGGTTGGGCCGAGCTGCGGTAGCTAGGAGGCCCGGTTGAGCTGGCTCTCCTCTCTCTCCCTCTAATTTTCTTTAACAGAAAAACATAAGAGAGAAGGAAAGGAAGAGGGGTTAGGGAAAGGAATTTGAGCACGAAGACAATTTTCCTGGGCTCATAAAAATAAGCTTGACCCAAGAAAATAGAAGTTGGCGCGAATGCAAGATTTAAATTCAAACTTATTTGAATTAATTCAAATGGTTTGAACTAGGACAAGGTTTAGGAGTGGCCAAAATGTTGAGATTTTTGGTGGAGCTCCGGAAAGCGATGAAAGAATTTATGGACAAAGTTTGAGGTCAAGAAGTGATATAACAAAGGCATGGAATATTTTGCAAGTGTGTTATGGTGAATTCCAAATTAGTGGAATATTTATTAGCTCCCTAAATAATATTGGGAGGATATGTTATGAAGAGAAATCACCATGTGAACTCCCTCGATTTAAATAGATCAAAGATCTATGCAATTTATTTAGGTGAGTTTTTTTTAAAAAAGGTTTGCAAGATGACATGATGCAAAGCAAATGATGCAATAATGAATGCAACAAGCAAATAAAGCACACAACAACAACGAAATAAATAGAAGGCTTCTGAAGCGTCGGTCTCGGGGCGTTACAACCGAGGAGGAGGAAGGAACGCAGGATGCTGGGAAGACCGCGGCCCTCGCCAAGGTTGGCACGACCGACCTCGCGAGGATCACTGGCAGGATCAGCCTCGCGAGGGAGACTGGAGGGATCAGCCTCGCGAGGATCGTCCGCAAGGAAACACAGGCCTCCCTCCACTGCCGCCGCAGCCAAGGAGGAGTGAGGACCATCATCAGGACGAGGGGGCTGGGGGCTTCCAGGAGCCGCGTGTGATCGCCTGCATCCTGGGCGGAGCTCAAGCGCTAGCCTCTCAACGCATCTTCAAGCAGTTCACCCGTGAAGTGAATGCAGTCCTCCCCAAGCTTGAAGCCACGCGCCCACTCAGGTGGTCGGCGTGCGCCATCACGTTAAGCTCAGCGGATCAGCTCAAGTGCGCGGCCACAGCCGGAGTCCTCCCAATGCTTTGCTCCCCAGTCATCAGCAACATGCAAGTCACCAGGACCCTCATCGATGGCGGGGCAGGGCTCAACGTCCTGTCCATAGAGACGTTCAACAATATCCAAGTGCCTTACGGTCAGCTTCAGCCAACCAAGCCTTTCTCCGGAGTCACCGACGGCTCCACGGTTCCAATTGGGCAGGTCCGCCTCCCTGTCACCTTCGGGGCACGCGACAACTACCGCACCGAGCTCATCGACTTTGATGTCGCCCACATTTGCCTGCCATACAACACCATCCTCGGGTACCCAGCTCTCGCCAAGTTAATGGCCGTGACTCATCACGGCTACAACGTCCTCAAGATGCTAGGAAGCGGTGGAGTTATCATGGTGCCCTGTGAAGAAAGGGACGCAGTGTGCTCCCTAGAACGAGCTTTTCAGGCCACATCACTTGAAGACCCAGATCGTGGGAGCGGGAGGCTCCCTGAGACCGCCCCCAAGAAGAAGAAGACATCGCTAGGCCCAACCCCTCAGGAGGCAGGCCCCTCAGGGTCTGCGCCTGCTCAGGGGGCATCTCCTTCTGTCGCATAGGGAAGCGTGCCCGGCGCCCTCCTCAAGCAAGGCTCGGGGGCTCCCTCCTGGAGGGCCACCGACCTTGCTAAGGTCACAAGGGAGGCGCTTGGGCACCACTTGGAGGCGTGTTTCAGAACACGTTTCCCTCAGGAAGGAGCAAAGCAAGGAGGGCCAAACCCTCAGGAGTTCGTCAGTCAAATCACGCAGGAGTTGCAGGAGTCAAGAGTCATGAGTGGCAGCCGCTGCTTACCCGCCGCAGCTCCCCATCCAGGTGAGGATGGCGGGCTGCGCGTCTGCATCGACATCCCAGGGCTCAACCGAGTCACCTCCCAGGAGCGCTTCTGGCCCTCACGCGTGGGGCGCTGCGAAGGCCCACCCCACAACTACGTTCGCATGCCGTACGGATTGCCGAACGCGGCTGCGGTGCGCCAGTGCCTCTTGAGGAGCATCCTGGAGGCTCAAGAGGCCAGGCATTCCGCAGTCCTGGCGGAGATGGAGATGGTTCGCGAGGAGCCACCAGCGCCTCCGGAGCCTCTCGAGGCTCCTGGGCCTGGGGGCTCGTGAAGATCGGCTCCTGCAGCCCGCTACGTTAGCTACTTCAACACTCTTTCATTGTCAACACTATCACGTGACATCTTTCAAGTTTTGTTTCCAACTGGGAGCGCCCTCAGGGCTGCATCATTCCCAGGCCGCATGGGTTCGTCCCTGCGGCGTGTATCCCTTTTGCTCGTGTTTTTAGCTTACCTTGTTGGGGGCGCCCCTCGGGCTGCATCATCCCCAAGTCGCTCGGATCAGACCTAGCGGCGTGAACCCCTCTTGCGTTTATTTTCTGGCCATGCATTCGACCCATCATGTTTGTTATTTGATGCCTGTCCGTGGCACCTCTTCTTCCTTCATGTTGGTCGCTTGCACGTTAAAGGGGGGGTACCTGAGCATCGCGACTCAGGGCTCCTACTGGCTCTCCAGCCCTCACCCTCTGGCTTTGTCCACGGCATCGCACCCTGGTAAACCAGTGACAGCTGAGACTCGCTCGAGGGCCGGGACCCGAGGACATAGAGCGTCGACATCTAACCAAGCTTGCGCTTTAAAGGGGGGGTACCTGAGCATCGCGACTCAGGGCTCTTACTGGCTCTCCAGCCCTCACCCTCTGGCTTTGTCCACGACATCGCGCCCTGGCAAACCAGCAACGGCTAAGACTCGCTCGAGGGCCGGACCCGAGGACGTAGAGCATCAGCATCTAGCCAAATTTGCAGGAACACATCACAAGTTAAGGCCCAGTGCCAGGCACAACCCGCCTTGGGGTAGGGCCCCGTGAGTCCCGCGCTGGCTCACGGGTGCCCCGATACACCTCGTCATGCCTTTAGTGCCTCGTCGCCTCTCCAAAGCAACTAACGGCTGACCGCCGCTTGCCATAGTAGACTTTTGCTCTTTTTGTGGTGGGCCTGCAGGATCCCTTCAAGGAGCAGCGCCAGGCGAGGCCCTCACGACGTCCTCTTCACTCTCGTCCGAGCGAACCGCTTGCACGTTAAAGGGGGGGTGCCTGAGCATTGCGACTCAGGGCTCCTACTGGCCCTCCAGCCCTCACCCTTTGGCTTTGTCCACGGCATCGCGACCTGGCGAACCAGCGATGGCTGAGACCCGCTCGAGGGCCGGCACCCGAGGATGTAGAGCATAAAGGGGAGCAAAGGCAAGAGGGAAGAGGCGCCCAGGGACCTCACCAGGCAACCCCTCGCCGACCAATGCACGGATCTAGCGCCGCACCAGGAAGCGCTTCCTGACTCTCGAGATAAGTCACCCTCCGGAAACACTAGCTATCGCTGCACTGTCACCGCATCCAATGCAATCCCGTGTTAGCAACGTCGCATTCCTTTCTCACCGAACGATAGCTGCTTGAGCGCTAAAGGGGAGCTCCTTAGCATCGCGACTCAGGGGCTCTTACTGGACCCCGGGCCGCTCACCTCCTGGCCTTGACCACGGCATCGCGACCTGGCATACCAGCGACGGCTGAAGCCGCCTTGGGACCGGGACCTGTCGACGCAGAGCACCAAGCCCTCGTGAGGTTCGAAAGGAAGAAACTAAGCTAAGACGGAATAAGCATCTCGCACTACTTCACAATAAGGATCATATTGACAAAAGGAGCTACAGACACCTTACAAGCCCCCACGGGGTGTGTTCTTGGCTCCTCGCAGGGACAAAAGACGCGTATCCAAAGGAGTCCTAACTACAGGAACCGTCGCGGCAGACGCCATCATCAACAGTGGGCCGTCAGGCACCGGCGCCAACCTCATCCAGATCAGAGATGGTGGCGGCCTAACGAGCCCGTCCTTCTCCGAGAGCGGCGCAGGCTCGGGGGCTCGTAGCTGTCGTTGCTCATCTCCGGAGTCACGAAGAGCTCGACGGAGTCGCTGGATCCTCCGGCGCCCCCGCCACTCGAGGAGCTGCTGGAAGAACGTGCGACGGTAGGCCTGGTCCCTACCGCTCCGGAGCTTCTGCCGCTGCCTCTGGGACAGCACTCCAGCCGACGCCCATCTTCATCGAAGACCTTGAAGAGCATCATGGAAGCGCCATCGAACTCCAGGTGCATCACGAGGGCGCCCCTCGTCCTGCAAACCCGGGCGATCTCGCCCCAGCCCCGGGTCATGAAGACCTTACCTGGAGCGACGACCTCGACATCCGCATCGGTCGCAGGAGTCTGGCAATCGGCGTGCTGCAGCCAGAGCCTGAAAGGCCCTCTCGGCGGAATCTCGAAGGCGAAGGAAGGAGGAAGGCGAATCCAAGATCGAGGAGGCATGGCAGCGTGGAGCACAAACTCTCGGGAGGAGCCCTCAGCGTGAACTCCAGGAGGGACAAAGCGCACCGCAGTGACCCGCCGGCGCTGACGACGGCGTCGTCCATGGCGCTCAACATTAGCTCCTGCAGGGCCCTCAAGGTGGGCGTACACAGGCAGCGGGAACCCTGGCGGCGGTCGCTCGCACCAGGGCCTCAACACCTCCTGCTGCGCGCCCTCATCTCGGCGGCAGAGGACCAACCGCTTCTTTGGCGGAAGCGGGTCAGGACCCTCTTGGGGGGCCTTTCCCTTCTCTTCTGCGGAGATCCGACGTATCGGAGCCATTGCAGCAAGGCGGAGCAGTGGCGAAGATGAAGAAGAGGAGAAGTAGCAGAGGAAGATGAACTGGAATGGCTCGCGCCGTTCCGTACTTATAGCTAGGGGAGGCCAACCGTCGGCTTCCACGATTGCAGGTAATCATGACCGGTTTTTTGCATGCAGGGACTTATCAGTTGGTGCAGTTGCCGAGGCGTCGTGGGGGAGCGGAGCCACCCACGTCCAACCAACCGCCACGCGGCGCCCGAGGCCGCAGGCTGTTAGGGCCTGCGGCGCTTCGCACTTGCCCCTTCCCTTCTCTGCTCGGCCAAGTCCGGGCGCGCCTTGGGCCCGGGGGCTACTGTCGGTATTCTGGGAACGGGGGTCCCCAGACTTGCCTGCCTGCGGCCTGCGGCGTGGCTCAAGGGGCGGCCCAGCATGGCCCATCTTCATCGACACGAGCTCAAGACCCTCACGAGGGGCCAAGCCTCGCGGGGTGGACGACAGGGAGCCTCCTCAGGCACGGCCTCGTCAGGCTGGCTCGCGAGGAGGCGTAGAGATCAAGGCGGGGTACCTCACGAGGTGCCCATGATGCAAGCCATGACGACCAAGGGCGCCAGGCGGGCGCCAGCCCGCGCATTGTCCTTCTTTCCTCTTTGATGCAAAGGGAGCAAGCGCAGGCAAGAGCATCACGCAAAGGCATCCATTTCGGTGCAGCAAGACCAAGACCAGCAGAACAACAGGATGGAGGTCATCGTGGAGCCCAAGCCGGCGTCACCACCAGAGCCTTTGACAGGCGAGGAACAACTTTAGTCAGGATAAGTGTACTAGATGTTCCCCTTTAAAATGGCCAATTGTTGGCGCCCTTCCCGCTCAATATTTGGGAAGAGGCCCAGGGCCTTTGCCTATAAATAGGACTAGCCACCACAAGGTAGAGGCATCCAGTCATCACCAGGAAACCAGTAGAGAGAGCGACTGAACTCCCCCGAGTAGTTCGTCGCACCAGCCAAGAATGGACCCTCGCGAGGCTGTTCTTCCTTGTATTGTTCGTCATCAGCCCAAGAGGCAATCCACCACACCACACACTGGAGTAGGGTATTACACCACAATGGTGGCCTGAACCAATATAAACTCTGTGTCTCTTGTGTTGTTCCTTTGATTGCTTAGATCATACCGAGGCAGTGAGGTGCAGGTAGGTAGAGGGCGAAATCTCCGCGCGCACCCCAGTGTTCGACTCTAGAGGGTCTGCCAGAACCCGAAATCGGACACACGGTATGGTACCACTATATCATCCCATTAATAATTGCTTTTTGACAAAGGGTGAGTTTTATTGACTCAAAATGAAGCATCAAGAGGATATAAACACAATGAGCACATCCGGCCTTTGCATAGCTAGGATGCACACAGCCAACACCAACGCACGCACACAAGACCATGCCACAAAATAGCAAAGTTATATAAGACCAAAGCTATATGTAGGCGAGCAAAAAAAAGCGATTAGATCCACAATCGGCAAAGTACATCAATGACCATATCCGCACCAACCATCTGCTGACACCACACAAATGACGAGGTTCTTCAACAGCAATGCCTTCAGGAAGGGAGCGACCCTCAATTGCCGCCGTCACTGGATCCAGCCACTCCAGGTCAGTATCTAGGTTTTCACCTTGAAAAAACTGTCCAAGCATATCCGAACAATGCATTCAACAAGGTCACGACGTAAAACCATCACCATTGCCAGACATAACCAACTTGGGTCACCTAGGCTTTCGCCCCGGAGCTTGAGACCGGGTGATCAAGAAGCACCACCATCAAATCGGTCATGAGTTGTCGCCACCACTTTTGCATGATCCCGACAGCTATATGCGATGTGTGACCGCCGCTGCTGCACCACCACACCTCTGCATCAAATCATTGTCCATAGTTTGCATCTCACCGCCGAAATCAACCACGGATCTGGAGTGAGAAACCCTCATGAAGACCTTTTGGTGGCCACAACAATCCACAGCGAAGCCGCTACCGGGGTGAGATTACCCAGCCGTGGACGGAGCCCAGTAGACAGCACGACATTGGATCTCGGCATAGCAGCCACACCGACGGCCACCGCATCCCATCCAAGAGGCCCCACCTCCATGACGGGCTAGCCGGCTTGACAACCACCGTGGGGGGCAGGGTTCGAATCTGGCACATTTGGGTGTGCGTCCAGATCCAGCCAACCTCCATCACAACCGGAGGAACGGCGACCGCCGTCGCGCCTCCTCTGGCCATGTCAGATCAGGACGTGAACAACGCAGAAGGCACGTCCATCCGCCACCGTGGTCGATGAGAACTCGCATGCGTGCAAAGCTAGCCATCAATCAAGCACACCTGCAGCTTGATTGATTTGCTGCCTAGCAACACGCACGTGAGCACGTTGAGGATCGAATCAAACTCGGTGTTTCCTCGAGATCCAATCTGGTTGTGACGTGGAGATCTCAGGAAAAACAGCCATAAGTAGGGATCCCGCCGCTGCCGTCAGCCGCACTAGCTTCGCCGGCGGTATCCTCCGGCAACGGCGGGAGGGAAAGATGGGAGGAGAGGGGGTTAGGCGGGGGGAACGGCGCCGCCGCCCATGTCGCCCCGGAAGAGCGACGCGGGGGCAGAGTTGAGGTCGGCAACTTCGAGTCATCAGTAATTGCTGGACCACTATTTATAGTAGACCACAATCTGTAAATCTTCATGGACAAACTGATAAATTATTACAATTGTGGACAGACCGGTAGCTGACAAATGATCATAGATGCATATGAACATATCATAATTTATTATTATTTCGGCCGATAGATATTCATATTTGTAATTAGGCATGTCAGAAACAATATTTTTTAACTACACATAAACATCATTCGCCATTGTTGATATTGTATAGGGTACTTACGATTGAAGTTCATAATTACGCCTACATTACACGGAGCACCGTGCTAGCAATGTAAATGAAATCTTTCACTAGGATTGGCAGCTCTTATGGTAACTGTACTCATGGAGTTCCTTTCAAAAAAAAAAAAAACTGTACTCATGGATTTATTTAATTGGACAGGCGGTTGGTCAGGTAGTAAAATCAACAACCTTGGCCTATAAGTACAATTCTGAATAGGTCATCTGCAGCTCTTCGTAATTCCAGTGAGAAGGAAGGTGAACACTCAAAACTTCACCACAAAATGCAAGCTTGCACGTCTTCTTGTTGTTGTTGTTGCTGCCATTAGGTGGATGGAGCAGTGGTATTAGCTTGGTCTATGAGGACGACATCAGTGCTAAGAATGGGATGCACCAGAAACACGAGTTCAAGTAGAGAGTGCATACACAAGCTAGTCCAACAAGGATTAGTTAAATGAGAAACAAAGGCAATGCGATTGGAATATTTCTTGTTCTTTTAAAGTTCCGAGATGACACTTATGCTTATTTCCACAATGGCGGTCAAGCAATGCAGCCTCTGTACAACGATGACCGGAGGGCTACGGTGGTGCTCGTCTCAAGGGAGATAGTGAATGAGAATCTCATCTTCCGAACTTGGGTGCAGCCAGTTCAATAGTGTCAAAACTTCTGAGCTCGTTCGTCTAGACTTCTTTCGGGCTTCTCCTAAATATTTACAGCTCTCTTATATAATAAAATATGACAAAGCTTTTGCTGCTATTTGAATAAAGATTGTTTGCAACATTTGCTGCTATTTGAATAAAGATTGTTTGCAATAGGTAGACGAATCTGCTGGTTCTGAAAGCAAAGCTGAGTTCTGACCACAACAACAACATAGATTAGAAACAGGGGCAATTAAAAAAACAGCGGACAACACAATAGTAAAAAACTATACTTTCACGGACCTCCATAATCCAGCCAAAAACAAAACTGTCGTGGACTCATGCATTCATAAACTCATATGCATCCAGCATCAGACTAACAGGGTGTCAATGCTACCCACTGGAGCAGAGTAAGCTAAAAATCTGAAGAACTGTTAGAAACATGGGTGGGGTGCTTTGTTTCTCTCAAGCAAAAGTTGCGCAAGGAAGCTCGTCACTACTGTGGCACATCCGACGGTTTGTTACCACTGTCAGCTTCAGTTGCTCTGTAACCCCATCTCTCCTTCAATCTCGCTGGCATCCCAAACCGATGCCTCAAGTCAGTGGAGTCATCGCCATTTGTGGGAGACCGCAAGTTCTTCTTTGCATCACTGGGATTAACTGTGATCCAAACGAGGACACAATCATAACTGTTACAACCAAATAGCTGACAAATGATCATAACTACATCAAAACATGTTACAACCATTTCTTGGGATTATCACAGTTATGATTGTGCCAGGTCCACAATCATAACTGTGACAAACCAAATAGCTGACAAATGATCATAACTACATCAAAACATGTTACAACCATTTCTTGCTCATCTGATAGATTTTCATAAAATTTAATGAAATATATCACAACCAATTTTGTATAACTGCACATAAACATCAGTCATCATTGTCGATTATTCATAATTCTAATGAGATATAACATTTTTTTTATAGCTACACATAAACATCACTCGACATTGTAGATCTTGTGCAGGATCCTTAAAATTAATATTCATAACTACAATTAGATTACATGTAGCACCATCCTAGGTATCTAAATAAAATATGTCATTAGGATTAGTAGCTCTTATACCAACTGTACAGATTAAGTTAAATAATTGAATACTGCCGGTGAGGAGGAAAATCAACAGCACCCCAGGTCCACAAAATACAATTTGCACGTCACTGGGATTGATAGCTCTTATAACAACTGTATACCGATGTAGTTAGAGACATGGGTCCTGTTTGAATACTCTAACACAGTTAGAGTTAGAGTTATTTTCTAATTCACTCTAACCCAAATAAGCACCTCTCCACCGGGATAGTTGGGTTAGATGGAACTAACCCACTCTAACCCTTCCTGTTTGGATATTTTGGGGTTATTTGAGCTCCCAACTAACCCAAACTAGCTCTAACCCCATGATCCAAACAGGGCCTTAGAGTGGCAGATGACCAGATCGATTTCGGACCAGATCGATCCGACAGCAAACGACAAAGTTAGCGATCGGTTGCGTCCATTCTAAGGAGTATTCCCTTTCGCGATCGATCCCGGCCTTGAGCGCTCCACTTTTCATGAGTTCGGCCCAGCCTTGGCCCAATACCTCACCTAGCCTCTATTCCCTTTTCACGTTTTTTTTTGGGCCTGTGTTTTCCTATTCCGCCTATTCCCTTTCTGGGCTAGCGGTTTTTTAGGGACAGTAATGGGCGGGAAATCTCACTTCTAATTGAAATGAACTAGCACTTTCAACTAAAATAAATTGCTACTTTTACACAGAAAAAATAAATTGGCCTATCCCTCTATTCCCTCTCGATTAATACTTTCCAGGAAAATAATTTTATTAAACAAAAATTAACATAGTGAATTGAATTGATCTACAGCTTTTTGGTTGAACAGAAATGTTCATTAAATTGATCTACTATGAACAAGATTTAAAATTAATAAGAAAATTTCAAAACAAGACCATATTTATAGAAATAAACAACTTTTGAATTCGTGAAATTTCCTGAAAAACAAGAACATTTTATGAAATATCTGACAATTTTTTTCAAAAATAGGAACATTTTTTGTGTTAATTTGACGTGACGTGCTAGACCACGTCCACCTCGACTTCCAAGACAGGGTGGTAGTGGTATCACGTGCTCGTCTCGGCGTCCATCATCGCTACCACGACTACGTCCGCCTCGACTCACGTTACCCTAAGATAGACAGGGTGGCCCTGGTGTCACGTGCTTGTCTCGGCATCCGTGGTCGCTACCGCGACGACGTCCGCCTCGCCTTGCGTTACCCTAAGATAGACAAGGTGGCAGTGGTGTCACGTGCTCGTCTCGGTGTCCGTCGTCCCTACCGCGACGACATCCGCTTCGACTCGTGTTACCCTAAGATAGACAGGGTGGCAGTGGTGTCACGTGCTCGTCTCGGCGTCCGTCGTTGCTACCGCGACGACGTCCACCTCGACTCGCGTTACCTTAAGATAGACAGGGTGGCCTGGTGTCACGTGCTCATCTCGGCGTCCGTCGTCGCTACCGCCACGACATCTGCCTCGACTTGCGTTACTCTAAGATAGACAGAGTGGCTGTGGTGTCACGTGCTCGTTTCGGCGTCCGGCGTCGCTATCGCGACGACGTCCGCCTCGACTCGCGTTACCTAAGATAGACAGGATGGCCTTCGTGTCACGTGCTTGTCTCGGCGTTCGTCGTCGCTACCGCGACGACGTCTGCCTCGACTCACGTTACCCTAAGATAGACAGGGTGGTCCTGGTGTCAGGTGCTCGTCTTGGTGTCCGTCGTCGCTAACGCAACGACGTCCGCCTCGACTCGCGTTACCCAAAGATAGACAGGGTGGCAGTGGTGTCACGTGCTGGTCTCGGCGTCCGTCGTCGCTATCACGACGACGTCTGCCTCGACTCGTGTTACCCTAAGATAGAGAGGGTGGCAGTGGTGTCACGTGCTTGTCTCGGCGTCCGTCGTCGCTACCGCGACGACGTCCGCCTCGACTCGTGCTACCCTAAGATAGACAGGGTGACAGTGATGTCACATGCTCGTCTCGGCGTCCGTCGTCGTTACCGCGACAAAGTCAGCCTCGACTCGCGTTACCATAAAATAGACAGGGTGGCCCTGGTGTCACGTGCTCGTCTCGGCGTCCGTCGTTGCTACCGCCACGATGTCTGCCTCGACTCGCGTTACCCTAAGATAGACAAGGTGGTTGTGGTGTCACGTGCTCGTCTCGGCGTCCGTCGTCGCTACCGCGACGACATCCGCCTCGACTCGCATTACCCTAAGATAGACAGGGTGGCCCTGGTGTCACCTGCTCGTCTTGACGTCCATCGTCGCTACCGCGACGACGTCCGCCTCGACTCGCGTTATCCTAAGATAGACATGGTGGCAGTGGTGTCATGTGCTCGTCTCGGCTTTCGTGGTCGCTACTGCGACGACGTCCGTGGTGACGTCCGCCTCGCCTCGCGTTACCCTAAGATAGACAGGGTGGCAGTGGTGCCACGTGCTCGTCTCGGCGACCGTCGTCGCTACCGCGACGACGTCCACCTCGACTCTCGTTACCCTAAGATAGACAGGGTGGCTGTGGTGTCACGTGCTCGTCTCGGCATCTGTCATCGCTACTGCGAAGACGTCCGCCTTGACTCGTGTTACCCTAAGATAGACAGGGTGGCAGTGGTGTCACCTGCTCGTCTCGGCGTCCGTCGTCGCCACCGCGACGATGTCCGCCTCTACTCGCGTTACCCTAAGATAGATAGGGTGTCAGTGGTATAACGTGCTCGTCTCGGCATCCGTCGTCTCTACCGCGACAACGTCCGCCTCGACTCGCGTTACCCTAAGATAGACATGGTGGCCCTGGTGTCACGTGCTCATCTCGGCGTCCGTCGTCGCTACCACGACGACGTCGGCCTCGACTCGCTGTTACCCTAAGATAGACAGGGTGGCCGTGGTGTCAGGTGCTCATCTCGGCGTCCGTCGTCGCAACCACGACAACGTCCGCCTCGACTCGCGTTACCCTAAGATAGACAGGGTGGCCCTGGTGTCACGTGCTCGTCTCAGCGTCCGTCGTCGCTACCGCGACGACGTCTATCTCGACTCGCGTTACCCTAAGATAGACAAGGTGGCCCTGGTGTCACGTGCTCGTCTCGACGTCTGTCGTCGCTACCGCGATGACGTCCGCCTTGACTCGCGTTACCCTGAGATAGACAGGGTGGCAGTGTTGTCACGTGCTCGTCTCTGCGTCCGTCGTCGCTACCGCGACTACGTCCGCCTCGACTTGCATTAACCTAAGATAGACAAGATGGCCTTGGTGTCAGGTGCTCGTCTCGGAGTCCGTCGTCGCTACTGCGACGACGTCCGCCTCGACTCGCGTTACCCTAAGATAGACAGGGTGGCCCTGGTTCACGTGCTCGTCTCGGCGTCGGTTATCGCTACCGCGACGACGTACGCCTTGACTCGCGTTACCCTAAGATAGAAAGGGTGGCCCTGGTTTCACGTGCTCGCCTCGGCATCCGTCGTCGCTACCGCGACGACGTCCGCCTCGACTCGCGTTATCCTAAGATATACAGGGTGGCAGTGGTGACACGTGCTTGTCTTGGTGTCCGTCGTCATTACCGCGACGACGTTCGCCTCAACTCGCGTTACCCTAAAATAGACAGGGTGGCAGTGGTGTCACGTGATCGTCTCAGCATCTTGAAACTGAATGCCTTGAGACTGAAGGTCTTTCAGCAAGTGAGAAGGTTCTGACAGATGAGATTGAAAATAATCTTTCCTCAATTAGGGCTGCCTACGCCGATCAAGCTGAAGGAAGCAATTTTTTTTTGAAGTATTCGAGGGAGCTAGCTTGAAAGCCTTCACTGTGAACGTCTGGTTCGCTTCTAGCAGGCTTTTATCCTCTTCAGCCCCCCCCCCCCTAATATGCAGCTTAACTGAATTTGAAAATCTGACCACCCTTTCCATCATCAGCTTAGATTTGAAATTCTCCACCCTGTTAAGTTATAATTGAAATGTCCTTTGCATGTGTACCTTCTATTCAAAACTATTTGTATTATATTATTTTTGGCTTGACAAGTTGAATCCATAATGGAAAATTTCCACCATTATTTGTGTACTCAGTTCATCATTTATAGCAAAAGATATTTGTGTTGTAAAGTTATTGATATTTACGCTTTTATTAACCTATGAATAAACAGGGAAAAGAAAGAAAGAAAAAGGGATGTTCTTCAAATGATTTACCATTGCTTAGATACCTTTGTGGTGCTTTCGATTGAAGTTTTTCATCTCTTACTTATCCCTGAAGAGGTTAGATTGTCTATGGAGATATATCAACCTATCATCCCTGCTGTTCTGTTGTTTTTGTGGTCTGAGAATCAATTTCTCCTCCTATACACAAAAGCACAATAAAAAATTAGGAGTAGCGAGAAAATGAGTTGTTCCTTTTTGCTAAAAGGGGGTAAACTGATGTAAAATACTGGCAGTTGTTGAGTTCTTTGAACAATGCTCGAAAGGAGTACGGAGTACCAGAAATAATGGTAGCTCCTAAAAAGGGGTAAACTAATGTAAAATAATGGAAGCTGCTGATTTCTTTCAACAATGCTCGAAAGGAGTACCCGAAATAATGGCAGCTGCTAAAAGGGGGTAAACTGATGTAAAATAACTCAGCTTCGGAAGGACTAATCCGGAGTTGAGTTCTGTCTTGTGGGTCTATTTTAACTATGACCTGCAAAAATGATCAAAAGGAGTAGCAGGCAACAGATTAGAAACCTAAAATTTATGACAAAACAAAAATCATAATTTATGAGAAAAAACTGAAGATGACACCGCAAGTACTAAAAAATGGGACAACACATACAAGCATGCATATTTCATATAAAATAAATAAATTATGGTGGGTAACAGAGATCATTCAGCACACCAATGTCTCATCAAGGATTAGCTAAGAATTCTCCTAGCTTAATGCTCAATGTATATACAGATTGTGCTCTATCTCTGTTGTTTGAACAATGTTCAGAGCTCAGTTTCTTTGAACAAATGTTCAGAATTCATACAATAATTTGCTACAGAAAAACAAAACGGTTTTCTGAGAATTGGCTCATTCTCTGAACAGTGGCAGCTTCTGATTTCCTTGCAGTGTTCAGTATTTATAAAAATAACTTGCTACAAAAAACAAAACAATGTTTAGAGAATTAGTACATTCTTGAACAATGGCAGCTGCTGATTTCCTTGCATAGTGTTCAGTATTTATAGAATAACTTGCTACAGAGAAACAAAACAATGTTCACAGACTTAGTACATTCTTGAACAAATGCTAGCTGCTTATTTCTTTGAATAGTGTTCAGAATTTCATCCAAGAAAGATTCCCCTACAGAATAAAAATGAACTGCTAGTCTCAGTTCATTGACTGAAAAAATGTCATTGTTTCAGAGATGCATTTAGGGATTTCCTTTTTCCAATCTCCACATCCGGTTCCGATACTTGTAAGGATTTTCGCAGAGATGCGCCCCCAAACACTACTACGTTGTCCTCCGGCGTCAACGAAAGACGAGACTGAGGCGGATGAGTTGCTGTAGAAAAGTCCTATTTTTGTGAAACAGTAAGCAATCCTCTTTTTTGAGCACAGAGCCACCAAGGGCCTGCTCTTCTTCAGTTTTGAGATCCATATTCCTCCTATTTTGTTGTACAGCATCCTAACTGGATTAGTCCTTCCAAAGAAATGAAATCATCTTCTTCCTCCTCATGCTGAAAACGAGCAAGCTGTGCCTGACGAAACTATCCATACTATTTGCACACGAACACGTCACCGTGTACCCTCAACGCCGAGGGTGATGCACCGCAGCTCACGTCGAAGGAGACCTGTCCCGAAGCGCGGTACGCAGGCAATCCGGCGGGCGCTTTTGAGGACCTGAAACCCCACAAGCCCGGGAGGGACCCCGTCAGGGCACGCGGTGGCTATGGGCTGCCCTAGGTCGGCCTGATCGCCCCTAGGGCCTCGAGGTTCGCCGCCCTGTAACAAGAAGAACAGACGAAGAACGAGGAAGAAGAAGAACAAGGGAGAGAGATAAAGGTAAAGGTAAAAAGTGGTAGATGATTTGATCGATTGTGTGTTGTTCAATCGGCCATCACCCCTTAAGTATATAAGAGGCGGCTGGACTTCCCGTGCAAGGAAAAGGCTTCAATTCACGTCCAAAACCCTAGTCCAATTCGGATTTGTTTGGTCCGAATTTTCCAAAACTGTTCGGTAAAATCTGGCTGCACCTTGCGGGCCATGTTTGGGGGAGTAAACGATCTCAGATTGAAACGAGTCCAAAAGCAACCTTGACCGCTTCGACGAGACGAACAGCTTTCATGTTGGACGTTTTTTGATCTGAGGCCATCTTGAGGGGGGTTTCGGCTGTTTTCCGAAGTCCACAGCAGCGAAATTCAAAACCCGGACGAACATACCCGGAGTGTCCGGTCATCCACAGATAAAATCAAAATCCGGATGGTTTTCCTGGATTGTCCGGCCATCGAGTGTAGCAGTGTCTTATACTGACTCTATCTTTTGCATACGACCTCGGATTAAGACGATTTTTATATCAAAATCAACCGTTCCGACGAGGCGCACAACTTTCATGTTGAAACTGTTTCCATTTGAAGTCATCTTCATTTAGTTTCAAGCCATTCTTTAATCTGGCGTCAATATGGGCATCTCTGAACTTGTCATAACTTTTGCATCCGATCTCCATTTTAGACCATCTTCATATCCATCTTGATCTTCTCCAAAAGAGCTATCTCATGGTGACTTTCAATAATAAGTTTGAATTAATCTTGACATAGCTTCAAGCTACTCTTTATAATCATGCCACTTTTGAGCGTCAACACATGCCCCCCTGTTTTTTGGCAAAGCTAGCGTGCCGAAAAATAACTTGTACCGTGTTTGTTTTAAGGACGATGTCAACACTCCATCGACCATTTATATGCTGAGGGCAATAATTATATATTGGCCATTATCATTTTTGAATGCTTGATGCAAACTTGGGCGAAACCTTCTCAACTTCATTAAGAATCCGATGATAAAGTTCCATGGATATGTATCTCAAGGTCATCCTTCGAACCATATTGTTCACCCTTTTGCTAGGATTTTGTAGATAATCAACAATAATTTTTCTCCAATCCTTAGTTCCGCCTGCATAAAAATTTCATTAGTGGCCGAAGCTGTGGACTTCAGTTCGGCCTTACCTATCTTGACGAGACGAAGCATCGGCTATTGAGAGAAATGTAGTACACCATGATTAACATAGTTGCCGGATGCTTGTTGTGCCAACTCATTCGAATTGTCATGTCTAAATATATGAACAATACTAAAGCAACCCAAGATAAATTCTATATCTAGACATACCTCAAGGTAAACTATAAGTGATTCATCAAAACATTGATAACCCTTGGATATTTGTTGCATTATTCATAATGAATCACTGAAAGCCTCAATGTGATTAGCACCTATGGCACCAAAAAGCTCCAAACCGAATAACATTCCATATTCGGCTTTGATCATTTGTGCATAAATATTTTAAGCGGTATGAGGCTTCATAGAATAGAAACATAAGGAGATATGTAAACAACACCAAGACCTTGGCCATTGCTACAAATTTAATCATCAATATATAATCATCATGGTACTGATGATGAATTCCATGGCATATGCGTTAATGGCACAGTTGAAGAATATGGATAATGTGTAGACCAAAGATGTTGAAACCTTCGGCTTGGTCCTTCATAGTGTTCACTCTTTTCCTTCTTCACCTTTGCCACACATTCTTGTAACGGAAGCTTGCACATAATTTTTATTTTGAGCACTCCCTTTGGGAATCCATGCCATGTTCTTTCTTCAATTTCTTGTGCACTAAGTTTTTGTAATTTCTTCTTTTGCCAATACGATAAGCCGAGAGGGCATCTCGGCTGTGATTCTGTTTTGACCAATGGCAATTCCTTTTTGGCCTTGTGCACTCTCAACTTCTTGTCTTGAGATTTGGCACTTCGACTCTCAATAATTGGTTGCTTTGTCTCATTGCCTTTAATAGACAATGTCAACACTTTAATTGGCTCTTTTTCATTTGAGATCAAATCTGAAGTTGCACTCTTACAACCATATCTTTTAACATGGTAGACCTGGTTGACCACCTCTTTCTTCTTCCTTGAGCTCTGGACTGATTCCTTATGATTGAAACGGTCTTTAACATGTGATTGTTCAAATGTTGATCTTCTCGGAGCTACATAATATTGGTGAGATGGTCTAAAATAAGATGGAGAATGTGCCCTTGTATCATACCCATCCCATGATGGATATGAATCTATATGAGCACAGAGAGGCATCCACGGCATTGGCATTGGCGGCCCAAAATAAGGATATGAATATGTTGCACTAAAATTCTCACTTTGCCAATACCGATCCTCATATTTGCGCTTTGGGGTGATCTTGGTTTATTTGTATGATTTGGCTGATAAGCATTCTTCTCTTCATTCTTCTTTTGATATTTTTCCAATAGTTCAACGAAGGTGATTTTTGATCTCTTACACTTGAGCTTTCAACCTTTGTTTTCTTTTGGTTTGCTTTAATAGATCATTGGATTTGCTTGTTGCCCCCCAGTCCTTGTCGTCTCCATTGTAGCTTCGATGGAATTCTCGCCCTCAAGATTATGTTCATTATACTCTTCAATAATTTCTTTACTTGAAAGCTTGATCCTATCACCTGCAGTTTTTACCTTCTCTTTAAATGGATCGGCTTGAAGCAGCTGATGCAAAAACTTTTTGCAATCGGGACCAATCGGAATAGGCTGGTCATCTCTTGGTGTTTCAACAAACTTTAATCGTCCTTTTTCAATGGCTAATTTAACTATTTGACGAAACATGTTGCAATCCTCAAAATTATGCTTGGACGAATCATGCAACTTACAATACATTCGTCCTTGGCTTAACATGATGATCAAGAATTGTAATGTAATTATTTTTCAGCAACAAATCAAATATTTGATCACACATGCTTGAATTGAAGGTACACTTCTGGTTTTCTAGCCGATCTTGCTGTGCGAACAGCTTTGGAGATAAGCAATCGAATGGTTCATATTTGGAATCTCCCCATTCGGCTATGCATTATGTTTTCCACTCGATCTCCGATGTCTTTGGATAAGATATTATATTAGCATCAGTTTTCTCAATAGAATTTAACCTTGACTTTAAATTTCTGAAACAAAGATATTTAGAACATACATGTCTCAATTGAGACCAAGTGCAAGGCAAGTACAAAATAAGCAAAGCAAGCAAAGCTACCCAACTAGATATGAACTTTAGATAAAGCAACGGGGAAAGCTTTGGCTGTAATAATAAGTCATTATCGGTCTTTATAAATGACGCAATGGGTTGACCGATATGTTCCATAACAATTTTATTGCTAACAAGTAAATTACCCTTCTTCATTGGTCTTTCAAAATTACTTATGAGAATATTTCTTATAGATGCATCAATAATGAAGTTGCGACCAAATCTGAAAATAGGTAAATTACTCGCTATGCATACCTCTTCAAATACGTTGGAGAGCATGATGGTGGTGTGACTTGAACAATATCTAGCTTCATCTTTGGATGACTCTCCAACTCCTTTTCATCATCTTTTTCTTTATTCCGTGCATCATTACCTTGAAGATCCTTATCAGCCAAACTTTGTTTGGCTACTTTCTCTTGTCCTTGAGGCTTCTCAATTTCTACAGCACGGAACTCATAGGGCAGGAAGTAGGTTCCATTAACTTCAGAAAAATCAAGCATGGTTGTTTTGCTACACTTGACATGCCCTTTCTCAATAATGCTTGCCTCTTTGGATTTGATGGATTCGGTATATATACTACTTGATTCGGCTTTTTCAACCGAAGCACTTTCAAGTTTCGAATCATCCTTCTTCTCATTGATACTACAAATTGGCAATGCTTCTTTTCTCTGAGCCAATTCTTTTTCTATTTGTTTCTGGCGGCGAGCGACAAAGTTGGCTTTAAGCCTTTTCTCAATTTCAACCCACTCCGGATATGATTGCCCCCCAATGTTTTTAGATTCTTTCGGCAATGACACACGGGTGTTGCCGAAATTTTGCAATAGTGTAGGTGGAGTATAATATGATGTAGTACTAGGTGAAGGCATATGCATTGTTGTAAAACCATATTTTTGCTCGCCAATTTTATCAATTGGCAAAGATTCATCTTCTTGCAAAACTCTAGCTTTTATTGCAGCATAATCAAGAAATAGCCCCTTTTCATGTTGTTCAATGCAAAGAGCACTAAATCTCTTATTTTGGGCTAAACTCTTCAATGAAGCCACTACTACCTCATCTTCTACAATATTTCTCACAACTGCTCCTGTAAAATTTACATTTATTCGGCTATGGCCAGAAAGGTGTGAAGCCGAATTATGAGCATCTACAGTTGTGTATGGTGCCGAAAAATTACTAACATAAGGTGTAGCATATGACGGTTGAGAGTAACTGGCCGAATAGCTAGTAGTAGCATGGCCAATTCTCTCATTCATCGGCATGGTTAGATTAGTATATTGCACATTAGTTGCCGATGAATAAAAGGATGAAACACTTTCTTGCATGGCATTGGAAATTCTAACATGAGGTGTTTCAAATTGATTAACCAAACCCATCATGTTGTTCATCGGCATATGGATTTGTGGGGTTGCCGATGCATGAGAGTTTGGATACATATGTTGTATGTTGCTAAAATCATAATAATTTGAAGCATGAAGATTGTTTTGCATCGGCCTTCGCGCATAATTAGATGCATGGTTGATAAAACTAGGGCTAGCCGATACATTATGCTCATTAGGTGACCCAGCAACAACATATGGATTATTTGCATCTACAAAAGGGAATTGGGTATTCATATTACCTTTGTAGATTGCATCAACTTGATGACGATCTCTTCGTAGCAAGAACGGGCTGGAGACCGTTCAAAGCTTCGCCCCAGCGGAGTCGCCAAAAAGTGTGTTCGCACACGAACATGTCACCGTGTACCCTCGACGTCGGGGGTGATGTACCGCAGCTCACGTCGAAGGAGACCCGTCCGGAAGCGCGGTACGCAGGCAATCCGGGAGGCGCTTTTGAGGACCCAAAACCCCACACGCCCGGGAGGGACCCCGTCAGGGCGCGCGGCGGCTATGGGCTGCCGTAGGTCGACCTGATCGCCTCTAGGGCCTCGAGGTTCGCCGCCCTGCAACAAGAAGAACAGACGAAGAACGAGGAAGAAGAAGAACAAGGGAGAGAGATAAAGGTAAAGGTAAAAAGTGGTAGATGATTTGATCGATTGTGTGTTGTTCAATCGGCCGTCACCCCTTAAGTATATAAGAGGCCGCTGGACTTCCCGTGCAAGGAAAAGGCTTCAATTCACGTCCAAAACCCTAGTCCAATTCGGATTTGTTTGGTCCGAACTTTCCAAAACTGTTCAGTAAAATCTGGTTGCACCTTGCGGGCCATGGTTGGGGGAGTAAACGATCTCGGATGGAAATGAGCCCAAAAGCAATCTTGACCGTTTCGACGAGGCGAACAACTTCCATGTTGGACGTTTTTTGATCTGATGCCATCTTGAGGGGGTTTTCGGTTGATTTTCGAAGTCCACAGCAGTGAAATTCAAAACCCGGACGAACATCCCCGAAGTGTCCGGCCATCTACAGAGAAAATCAAAACCCGGATGGTTTTCCCGAGTGTCCGGCCATCAGGTGTAGCAGCATCTTGTACTGGCTGTAACTTTTGCATACGACTTCGGATTAAGACGATTTTTATATCAGAGTCAACCGTTTCGACGAGACGCACAACTTTTATGTTGAAACTTTTTCCATTTGAAGTCATCTTAATTGGGTTTCAAGACATTTTTTAATTTGGTGTCAATATTCATCTTGATCTTCTCGAAGAGAGCCATCTCATGGTGACTTTCAATAATAAATTTGAATTAATATTGACATAGCTTCAAGCTACTCTTTATAATCATGCCACTTTTGAGCGTCAACACATACTAGTTTCATGAGAGCAGAGCTGCCAAAAATCGACATCCATGTGCTGCTCCCTGTCAAATCTGGGTGTTTGTGAGCACAGAGAAGGTGGCCGCCATCAGCTATAGACTCATCGGAAGGAAGAGGGATGGGGGGGGGGTACCGGGACATCCTCAGAGCCGACGCGGACGCCGCTGGGAAGCTTGGTGGTGCGGGTGGGGACGCACAGCGGGAGGTCGAGCCCAGGCAGGAGGACGTACGGCCGCCGGACAGCCACCGCCTCGCCATATTAGCCGCTTCCACCCCTGGACATCGCGGCGGCCGTGCGCCAGCTGCGGCTTGCCGTATTGGCCCCTGCAGCCCGTGCGGACGCGGCGCCTCGCCGTATTCACCGCTGACCTCGCGGGCGCTCGTGCGGCCGCGGCGCCTCGCCCTATTCGCCGTTGACCTCGCGGGGGCTCGTGCGGCTGCAGCGTCTCGCCGTATTGGTCGCTGCCGCGAGGGAGGAGCCGCCGGCGAGGAGGGAAAGTGGCAGGGCAGAGACGCAGAGTAGGAGGGATGGCGAAAGGGAAAAGGGAATAAGACGCGGTCGGTTTTCCCAAAAAGGAAACGAGCAGGAAAGGGAAAGGGAATAGAACGTGCGCCACTCGTGGTCGGAATCGATCGCGGAGCGATCGATCGCCAAGGAATCGTTTTGGTTAGATAGTTGGACAAACGTGAGTTGAGAGGTACATCACTAACACCCTGGGCCTTGGGCCCATAAATACAATTTGTTAGTTATCTAAAGAAACATGTTTACCTCAAAAGAAATCTGAAGAAAGATTTCACTGGGATTGGTAGCCCTTATAACAACTATAGTCATGGAGTTAAATAATTGGACAGGCGGCTGGTGAGTGGTAAAATCAACAATATCTGGGCCACAATTACTATTTCGAATCCCTCCTTTGCACCAGCATATATAGAAGTGGAACACTCGAAACTGCACCACAAAAATGTAAGGTTCCACTTCTTTTTGTTGCTGCCACCAGGTGGATAAAGAAAAAGGAGTGGGGCTAGCTTGGTCTACTAGGATGATGATAACTATGCTATGCATGGGATGCACCGGGAACACAAGTTGAAGTTGAGACTGTGTACATGAGCCAACAAAGTTGTGTCATGCCACAAGAGACGTTTGGAAGAGATTCATCTGCTAGACACGTGGCAATTTCAATGTTTTTCTTTCCTCCAACGAACCGAGACAGCACTATTGCTCATCTTCACATTGATTTGAGCAATGCAGCGTCTGCGCGATGCCGTTGGAAGAGACTGCCATCTCTCGAGATCTGTTCGGCGCGATGCACTTCGTAGTTAAAATCCCCCTAAATACCCTCCCGAATTTGGGGTGTTGCTAGAGTAACAGACCTCGGAGCACTGACATAGCCAGCAACATCGTAAAGTTACTGCTGCTATTTTAATAAAGGATTGTACAATTTGTTTATTGATTTCCTAGTTCCGAAAGAAAGACAAATCTTGACCAAGCGACAACATCATAAACTGGAAACGCAAGCAGCCCAACACCAAATAAAATCATACTTTGGCAGTCCTCCACAATCCAACTCAAAGAAAACTGAAAACCACTCATGTGATTCAGTGAAACTCATATTCATCAGCACTGCACAACAGGAACATTAACGTTACTGTTACCCACTGAGGATGCAGAGATTTAAGAAGCTGGAAATTCAGAAACGCTACAGAAACATATGACCAACGTGATTCGTGTTTTTGAAGCTAATATAAAGTTGCACAAGGAAGTGGATCATTGTCGCGGTACGTTTGATGTCTTGCTTCCACTTTCAGCATCGGATGCCCTCTAACCCAGCCCGGGGCGCGACGGCTGCTTTGCTCGGACATGTGCAAAAATGGTCAAACATGCCATTGCTATAGATCTAACCTTATGATTTTCCTTTACATCGGCGGAGCCACCGCCCAGCGACCCTGAGCAGTTGCCCGGGCTCGCTGGCTGCACGATAGCAGCGATCGAGAAAACTATAATGGGCCAAACCTGTTCGCTATCTGGTTTTACCCAGGCAAAAGAATATTTGGGCCTTTTTTCTCACCAGCTCGTAGCCCACGCCGAAAACAAATGAGGCGAGGGACGTTCTAAAAAAAGGTGCGACGGAGACGGATCGATCTCTCTGATTCCCTGTCTCCTCGTTCCTCACGGGCGGCAAGGGCAGGTACTGGGCGACAGGGGATGGCGGCTGGCCCTAGACGGCTACGCACGGCCGGCGGCGAGCGGTCGTCCGGCGCCGATGCAAGTCTACTGGTCCCTCATCCCGTCCTTTCTCCCATCTTTGGCAGTTCCTTCTCTATGAAAGTAAGAATCATCCATGGAAATTAGGGCTAGGGTGTAGGGATCCCTCATCTAGTCATCTCTGAATAATTTGTTTGGGCTAGGGATTGCAGCACAACCAAGATCTGAAATACAAGTGTACACAGTGGCAGCATTAGGAGCGTGCTTAACATCATGTTTGTGGAAGAGCTGCATCTGAATTCTGAATAGCTCTTGTCAGATGAGATTTTAGTTAGTTTCTGTGATGATGATATATCCTCAACTGAGTGACCCTCAACACAATACCAGCAGATGAGTGCTCCTCCGTTCTATGCTCCTAGTTGAAGTGTAATTACTACTCCCTCCGTTTCTAAATATAAGCCTTTTTTTAGATCCAGCATATTGCTGGCTTCAATTAGATTTAGCAGGATCTAATTAGATTCAGCCAATTGCGGGCCCACACCGCAACTTTCTGCTAAATCATATGCCAATATGGACTACATACGAAGCAAAATAAGTGAATCTACACTTTAAAATACGTTCATATACATTTGTATGTAATCCGTATTGAAATCTCTAAAAAGGCTTATATTTACAAACAGAGGGAGTACTACATTACTACTACATGCCTCCAGAAGGAGTTCTGATACAAAAGTGTTTACCAATTTCTTTGCATCTGAAAAGTCATTTGCAATGAACAAATATACTTGGTGCTTAAATTTAGGGAATGTTTGGTTCAAGATGGTTGATACTGAAAAACATTTGATATTTCTATTGGTAACAAATTATTGAGTTGGCTTTGATATTGCCGGTGTCAACCGCTTTTGTTGAGATATCTTGTTCAGCAATGAAGATTATCAAGAATAAATTGCATAGCCAGATCAATAATCAATGGTTCAATCGCTTGATGATATGTTACACCGAGTGGGAGTTATTCAAGTTAGTTGGTGATAAGGATATTCAAACATTTACTGCAATGAAGTCTCGGAAAGGGCATTTTCCTCGTGATTTTCTTTAGTGCACTATTGGTATGTTCCATCTGACCATCTCTATTCTTGCAAGCCTTCTATTTTGAATATATTCACATTTCACAACTAAATTAATTTCAGCTACAATTTAATTTTTCATCTTGTTGTGCCTTTTAGGACTTTGGCTACATGATGAGTTTGCCTTTATGCAAGGATGATTATATGTTTTTCTTTTGACAAAAATGAACAGGTCAGAGATGATTTTGATCATGGTGAAAGAAATTGCACAATGACAACAGGTATGGACAGCTTTACTTTTGTTGGAAACATGGCAAGTTTGCCTCTGTTGTAAAAATTCATCTTTATTTACTCTACTGTATTTTATTTTGTTAGACTATTATGTTTATGTTTTCACTTCATTATTAATGTAGATTTATGGTTCAGAAGTTTGGTGATATATTATATGCTGTGTATTGGAATACCCAGTTTTAGATTTCTAAATTATACACTTAGGCTCAACTTGCCTAGGCTCCACAAAAGTTCTGGCTCCGGCCCCGGACCCCCTTTTCTTTATCTTAAAACAGAAAATCAGCTGTTGTTTCGGCCCCGGACCCGACTCTGCCCAGATCGATTCCCCAGAGAAACTACGAATCAAAGAGAGCAAACGCGGATGACTGACCAAGCACAGGCAGGAGAAAATAACAAACGGCAAGGAGTTGTTGCATGAGTTGGCGCAAAAATGAGACGCGGATTCAAGAGCTCTTTCCACATAAAAAATCTTCAGAAATACTAACGCCCACATGTGTGGGCGTTTTGCATCTTGCCCACACGTATAGATCAACGTCGGTTTGAGTTTGCATGAATTTTGGCATGTTTTGCCAGATTTTTTATGCCACGTAGGATTAGGCTGGTGTGTGGGTATTCATCCGGTCGGCCACACGTTCATTTGCACACGCGGAGGTGCTGGTGTGTGGGCGTTTAGCAGTTCTCAACACACGCAGAGGGGTTGGTGTGTGGGCATTTATCAGTTCGCCCACACGCCCATCTCCTATCTCACACCCAGAGCTATCAGTTGCCATGTGTTTTGCAGGGTACATGACAACTGCCCTAGTATGCTTTGTAAGCAGATGACAACTCTCTCTTTACCCGAACATGTTATTTTTTCCATGTCTTTTTGTAGTGCTACATGGCAACTGCCCCTAGTGTGCTTGTAAGCAGATGGCAACTCTCTCTTTACCTGAACATGTTGTTTTGCCATGTCTTTTTGTAGTGCTACATGGCAATTGCTTAGTGTTAATAGGTGGCAACTCCTAAAGTTTTCAAATTATGGCAACTGTAGTAGACCAGACCACACATGACAACAACTGCAATTGTCCAAAAATGGTATTTGACACTTGACCTGAGATGGCAACTGCAGTTGAGCAACCATGGCAACTGTAGTTGTCCGACATGGCAACTGTAGTTCAGTAACATGGCAACTACAGTTAAACGAACATGGAAGAAGGTTCGGACCATGGCAACTGCGGGGACGCGTGGTGACTGTCACGCGGGGCGTGCGGGACCATGAGGTAGGAGGCCTGACGTACGGACATGTGGGCGTTATCTATTTTGCCCACGCGTAGGCGTGTGGGAGGGACCGCGAGGCAAAAAAGGGCATATGAGCATTACTTTTTTTGCTCACACATAGGCGTGTGGGCTGGTTCTCTTAGACACCACACAAAACGTATGGCCAGACCCCTTAACGCCCACACATGTGGGCATTATCGGCGTCCCAAATCTTTATTTTTTTCCAAGGCAATCCAATCCCCCATTCGCTTTGTCAGTCACCTCTTCTCCTTTTTCTAGTGCTCTCGTGGGTTGGATTAGAGCATCTCTAATAAAAGATGTAAATTTGGAGATGTAAAAATAGGTGATGTATAATTTACATCTCTAAAAAGTGGTTTTTACATCTTAAAAAAGACCTAACTCCAACCGATAATGTAAAATGGTGATATAAATGGGCAACTCCAATAGGTGATGTAAACTGGAGATGCAAAACCAGCCGGTCGTCGCGCGGCCGCTGTTCAACTGTTGTACAGTCGCACAAATTCAAATAAAATATCTGATAATCAAATAAAAAATTGCACATATCCAAAATATCAAATTATTACATAGTTCATCAAATCCACAACATCAAATGCATCACACATATAACATAGTTTTGCACAATACATAAACAAATAAATGAAATTAGGCGAATCTCTCGCCATGATATTATCATGCGATTCGGAGTCTCTAATTTCATTGTGCACCTTCATGCAGCGTTTGATTCACTCCTCTCTTCTCATGGGCATAACGCGTATGCCCATCAAGTGATAGAAGTTGTAATCTAAACCCTGTCTGCGCTAATTCTTAATGATCATATTATGCATGATCACGCAAGCAGTCATGATATACCAAAGGATTTTTTTCCAGAATCTAGATGATCCTCGCATAATAGCAAATTGGGATTGCAAAATCCCAAAATCCCTCTCAACATCTTTCCTAGCCGCCGCGTGTGCATTGTGAAAGATGAGTTCTTTCTTACCTTGGAGTTTTGAAATTGGCTTGACAAATGTACTCCACCTAGGGTAGATGCCATCCGTAAGATAGTACTCGTAGTTATATGTGAGGCCATTTGCTTCAAAGGTCACCGGTGATGCTTCTCCATTTGCTAACTCGGCAAAAAGAGTTGACCGGTCGAGCACGTTGTTGTCATTGCAAGATCCAAGCATGCCAAAATATGAATGCCAAATCCATATTTCTTGATCGGCAATGGCCTCAAGAATGATTGTGGCATCCTTCTCATGACCCTTGAACTGTCCATGCAATACTATTGGGTAATTTTTCCACTTCCAATGCATGCAATCAATGGAACCTAGCATACCTGAAAACCCACGAGCTTTGCTCATATCCAACTGCCTCTGAGTGTCCTGAGCATTGGGAGCTCTCAACTACTCTGCACCAAACACTTCTACATTAGCCTTTACAATTTTTTTGACATAGAAGATAGAAGTGCTCTCTTCCATCGCCAAGTTGTCATGAATGTAGTCTGCAGGAACACCGTAGGCCATCATGCGCAATGCGGTAGTGACCTTCTGTTCGGTGCTATGTCCAAGCAACCCTGCACAATTCCTCCTCCGCTCGAAGGATCGATCATGCTGCTTCACGGAATTGCAAATGTAGATGAACAAGTCTTTGGACATTCTGAACCGGCGTCGAAAGTACTTCTTTGGAAAAACGGGTGGTGAACCGAAGTTGTTGCGCATCATTCTCTTGTGCGCATCCACTCCTTCTCTCCGAATGAACGCACGGCCATAGATGGAACCACTGTGCCTTCACTTCTTCCCCTTGTGCATTGCCACTAGCATTGAAATGTCCTCTTCTTCGTTTAAATCAAATTCCTCATCCGACGAGGAATCGTCCATGAAAGAGGAGTCACACGAGCTCATCTACAATGCGGAAAATCACCGTTAAACTACTTTCCATACCCAACAAAAAACCCTCAAGTTTCATCATTTTTTTACCTTTGGGAATTTAGTCTAACACCTTGCTTGCGGGGTAGACGAAATCGGCCAACTGCGGGTTGGGATACCATCGGCAGCGGCGGTTGCGGGCGGTGGTGACTACACCACACAAGAGATAGCTGCACATCGTCGGGAACTCCATGTGGCAGGCGAGCGGCTTCGCACGGCCAGAAGAACGGCAGAGGCTCGCGACCATCGAGCGGGCGGAGTGGCGTGCCTTGATATGTCTTTGTCGCATCTACTTTTCCACACACTTTTGCCCTTGTTTTGGACTCTAACTTGCATGATTTGAATGGAACTAACCCGGACTGATGCTGTTTTCAGCAGAATTGCCATGGTGTTATTTTTGTGCAGAAATAAAAGTTCTCGGAATGACCTGAAACTTCACGGAGATTATTTTGAAAATAATAAAAAATATTGGCGAAAGAATCAAGGCCAGGGGGCCCACACCCTGTCCACGAGGGTGGGAGGCGCCTGCCTCCATGGGCGTGCCCCCCTGCCTCGTGGCCCCCCTGGAGCTCCACCGACATCAGCTCCAACTCCATATATTCACATTCTGGGAGAGAAAAAATCAGAGAGAAGGATTCATCGCGTTTTACGATACGGAGCCGCCGCCAAGCCCTAAACTCTCTCGGGAGGGCTGATGTGGAGTCCGTTCGGGGCTCCGGAGAGGGGAATCCATCGCCATCGTCATCATCAACCATCCTCCACCACCAATTTCATGATGCTCACCGCCGTGCGTGAGTAATTCCATTGTAGGCTTGCTGGACGGTGATGGGTTGGATGAAATTTATCATGTAATCGAGTTAGTTTTGTTAGGGTTTGATCCCTTGTATCCACTATGTTCTGAGATTGATGTTGCTATGACTTCACTATGCTTAATGCTTGTCACTAGGGCCCGAGTGTCATGATTTCAGATCTGAACCTATTATGTTTTCATGAATATATGTGAGTTCTCGATCCTATCTTGCAAGTCTATAGTCACCTACTATGTGTTATGATCCGGCAACCCCGAAGTGACAATAATTGGAACCACTCCCGGTGATGACCATAGTTTGAGGAGTTCATGTATTCACTATGTGTTAATGCTTTGGTCCGGTACTCTATTAAAAGTAGGCATTAATATCCCTTAGTTTCCAATAGGACCCTGCTGCCACGGGAGGGTAGGACAAAAGATGTCATGCAAGTTCTTTCCCATAAGCACGTATTACTATATTCAGAATACATGCCTACATTACATTGATGAATTGGAGCTAGTTCTGTGTCACCCTATGTTATAACTGTTGCATGAATAATCGCATCCGGCATAATTCTCCATCACCGATCCAACGCCTACGAGCTTTTCACATATTGTTCTTCGCTTATTTACTTTTTTGTTGCTACTGTTACAATCACTACAAAACTGCTGCCGTTACTTTTGCCGCCATTACCGCTACTATCATACTACTTTGCTACTAAATACTTTACTGCAGATATTAAGTTATCCAGGTGTGGTTGAATTGACAACTCAACTGCTAATACTTGAGAATATTCTTTTGCTCTCCTTGTGTCGAATCAATAAATTTGGGTTGAATACTCTACCCTCGAAAACTGTTGCGATCCCCGATACTTGTGGGTTATCAAGTCTATTTTCTGGCGCCGTTGCCAGGGAACATAGCTCTATTCTTTGAGTCACTTGGGATTTATATCTGCTGGTCACTATGAGGAACATGAAAGACGAGAAAACTAAAATTTATCCCTCAACTACGAGGGGAGGTAAGGAACTGCCATCTAGCTCTGCACTTGATTCACCTTCTGTTTTGAGTAAGCTTGTGACACCTAAACCTTCTTCTGCTATTAATTCTGATATGTCGCATGTTATTGATGATGCCACTTCTCTATGCATGATACTTATGATGTAACTACTTCTATGCTTGATACTACTGTGCCACTAGGTGAATTTCTGGATGAACAACTTGCTAGGGCTAGAGAGAATGAAATTATTGAAACTGATAATATTGATGAAAGTGATGATGAAGATTCTCCCCCTAGATATGAATTGCCTGTTGTGCCTGAGGGTTATGTTATGGATGAAGAAACTGCTAGAGACTTTCTTGCTTGCAATGATAGGAATGATCTTAAGAAACTATTAGCCAAGCTGAAAGAAAAAACTCTGAATGCCAGAATGAAATATGATCCTGCTTATGCTACTTCACCTATCTTTGTTACTGATAAGGATTATGATTTCTCTGTCGATCCTACGATAATTACTTTGGTTGAATCTGATCCTTTTTATGGCTATGAATCTGAAACTATTGTGGCACATCTTACTAAATTAAATGATATAGCTACCCTATTCACTAATGATGAGAAAAATCACTACTATTATATCCTTAAGTTATTTCCGTTCTCATTAAAGGGTGATGCTAAGACTTGGTTTAATTCTCTTGATCCTGGTTGTGTGCGTAGTCCCCAGGATATGATTTATTACTTTTCTGCTAAATATTTCCCTGCTCATAAGAAACAAGCTGCTTTAAGGGATATATATAATTTTGTGCAAATTGAAGGAGAGAGTCTCCCACAAGCTTGGGGGAGGCTTCTCCAATTACTTAATGCTTTGCCTGATCATCCTCTCAAGAAAAATGAAATACTTGATATATTTTATAATGGACTAACTCATGCTTCCAGAGACCACTTGGATAGTTGCGCCGGTTGTGTTTTCAGGGAAAGAACTGTTGATGAAGCTAAAATTCTATTGAATAATATGTTGACTAATAAAAATAATTGGACACTCCCTGAACCAACTCCTAAGCCAACTCTGAAGAAAAGGGTGTTCTATTTCTCAGTCCTGAAGATATGCAAGAGGCAAAGAAATTTATGAAAGAAAAAGGTATTAAAGCTGAAGTTGTTAAGAATTTACCTCTTGCTGAAGAGATACATAGTCTTAATGTACCGCCTGTTGAAGAGATTCATGGTCTTGATAACCCGACACAGGTAGTAAAGGTAAATTCTCTCTATAGATATGATAAAGCGGAAATCCCTCCTACTAAGTTTGCTAGCCAATGCTTAGATGAGTTTGATAAATTTATGGTTAAGCAAGAAGATTTTAATACTTATTTTGGTAGACAATTAAAATGCATTGCTTATATAATTGAACACTTGAGTGATTATATGTCTAGAGTTGAAGGTGAACTTAAACTCATTAGTAAACATGCTTCTATGGTTACCACTCAAGTAGAACAATTGTTTAAAGCTCAGAATGATTTGCTCAATGAATTACATAATAAGAAGAATGATAATGCTGTTACAGTTATGACTAGAGTGGGTAAAATGACTCAGAAACCTTTGTATCCTAAGGGCCACCCTAAGAGAATTGAGAAAGATTCTCAAAGAACTAATGTAGATTCACCTAGTCCTTCTAAGAAGAAGAAAAAAAATGATAAGACTTTGCATGCTTCTAGTGAACCTGTTGTTCACACACCTGAGAATCCCAATGATATTTCTATTTCTGACGCTGAAACACAATCAGGTGATGAACATGAACCCAGTGATAATGTTAATAATGATGTTCATGTTGATGCTCAACTTATCAGTGATAATGATGCAGAGATTGAACCTGCTGTTGATCTTAATAACCCACAATCAAAGAATCAACATTATGATAAGAGAGAGTTTGTTGCTAGGAAGCACGGTAAAGAAAGAAAGCCATGGGTTCAGAAACCCATGCCTTTTCCTCCTAAACCATCCAAGAAAAAAGATGATTAGAATTTTGAGCGCTTGGCTGAAATGATTAGACCTATCTTTTTGCGTATGCATTTGACTGATATGCTCAAAATGAATCCTTATGCCAAGTTGTGATGCCCGGATAGTTACGCTACAGTAATCCTCCGCTAATGATGCCACGTCACCTCGATTACTGTGGTTAATCTCGCACTAGTTTGAAACCGATTCAAATTCAATTTAAAAATTTGGCAAACAACAAAAGTTTTCAAAAATTAAACTAAAATGTTCGGAGTGCGCAGTTAAATGTCAGGGTAATTATAATAAAGCAAAAACATTTTTATAAAATGCCTAACTGATTTAAAATGAAATAAAACAGAAAAGAAAATAAATAAAAGAAAAGAAATTACAAAAAAGGGAGAAAGCCCCCCGGCCCCTTGGGCTTTGGCCCACCAGGCGGCCCGACTAGTCGCGCACCCAGCCAGCCCAGCTCCCCTCCCCCGGCCCGCCGAACCCCTACAACCCCCTGGGCGACCGAACCCTAACCCCCCACGCGCCCCACTCCCCCACTCCCTCATCTCTTCCTCCCCCCAATCCAGATCGGATCGGGGCTCACTGGCCATCGCCCGGTGCCGCCTCGCCAGCCCCCGCCCACGTGCT
>NC_041381.1:569354645-569362561 GCF_002162155.2 Triticum dicoccoides | reverse complement strand
TTCGCCGCCCCGTCGTCGCCGGTGCTCCCCGTCGCCCGCCTCTTCGTCCACCTCCCCGCTGGACTACATCGCCCCTCGCCGCTGCCCGAAGGCCTCCCCATCGCCGGACCACCCGCCGTTGCTGCTTGTCGCCGCAGCCCGGAGCTCCTCCGCATCGCCCGTCGCCCCGTCCTCGATTTCCCCCTCGACGGCTCCACCGAGCCCATTGCCTTCCCCCTGCAGATCCCCTGTGAGGAACCCCCCCTCCTATCCTCCTCCCCCTACTCCCTTCGTCCCCGTAGCCTCGGTAGCCGCCATGGCCGTAGGTCGTCTTTGCCGCTCCGATTCGTCGCGTCCAAGCCGTCCCCGACCCCCTCGACCTCACCATCGAGCTCGTGGGGAGCCTCTCGTCCGATTCCCGATGTTCCCGGTCTCGATCCATGCCCCTCTGTACCGTTGCTCGCCATGGCCGAAGCTCGCCATAGCCGCGCCGTTCACCGCCTCCACCGGTGCCTCGCTGCTGGAACGGCCCCGTGCTCCCCCGCCTCTCCGCTGGCCGCCCCGGCCACCACGGCACCTGGCCTCGCCCCCGTTTCCCCTTGCTGGCGCCGCGCCGCCGCCCCGGTGGCCATCGCCGGCCATGGCCTTGCCCACGCCCCGTTCGGGCGGGCGCCCGCTCCCCTCGCCCGCGCCTGTTAAGCCCGCTCCAGTGGCTTTTGTGCCACTGGCAGCTGGGGTCCTCTTCCCTGTTTTGTTTTATAAATAAAAGGAAAAAATGATTTAATAAAAGTAATTAACTAAATTAAATTGGTTTAATTAGAATTAATTAGCTTAATCATCTAGTTTAGTTAACTAAACTGTTAGACTAGCCTAATGAGTCTATGACAGGGGGACCCCACCCCCTGTTGACCAGTCAAACGTTGACTGGTCAACTGGGACCGCCTGGACCCACATGTCACCCTCTGGTACACTTATGTGTACACAGATCTGGGTCCACCTAGCATTTACTCATTATTTTCGAATTAATTAAATTGCAAAATATCATTAAAACTTTAGAAAATCGTAGAAAATAATCCGTAACTCGGATGAAAATGTTTTCTACATGAAAGTTGCTCAGAACGACGAGACGAACCCGGATGCGCAGCCCGTTCGTCCACCACACACTCCTAACATATCAAACTCGCAACTTTTCCCCTCTGGCTCCTCTGCCCGAAAACACGGAACACCGGGGATACTTTCCCGGATGTTTCCCCCTTCACTAGTATCGCCTATCCCTATGTTAGGTCACCCCTAGCACAACGTATTGCCGCGTCTTGCTTTGTGTTACATTTGATTGCTCTGTTATTTATTGTGTTCCCCCTCCGTTACTCCTTTCCGGTAGACTCCGAGACCGCTGCTGATGCCTCGGTGGTCGATTACGTCACCGACGACCCCTCCTTGTCTGAGCAACCAGGCAAGCCTCCCCCCCTTGATCACCAGATATCGCCTACTCTTCTCTATACTGCTTGCATTAGAGTAGTGTAGCATGTTGTTGCTTTCCGTTAATCCTATTCTGATGCATAGCCTGACATTGTTGCTACATCTGTTGATACCTTACCTGCAATCCTAAATATTTAGTATAGGATGCTAGTTTATCATCATTGGCCCTACATTCTTGTCAGTCTGTCTTGCTATACTATTGGGCCGTGATCACTCGGGAGGCGATCACGGGTTTATACTATACATACATACATACTATACAGATGGTGAATAAAGTCGGGTCAGCTCGATGAGTACCCGCAAGTGATTCTGATGAGGGGGCTGAAAGGACAGGTGGCTCCATCCCGGTAGAGGTGGGCCTGGGTTCCGGACGGCCCCCGACTATTACTTTGTGGCGGAGCGACAGGGCAGGTTGAGACCACCTAGGAGACAGGTGGACCTGGCCCTGTTCGGCGTTCGCGGATACTTAACACGCTTAACGAGATCTTGGTATTTGATCTGAGTCTGGCCATTTGGTCTATACGCACTAACCATCTACGCGGGAGTAGTTATGGGTACCCGGCGTCGTGGTATCAGCCGAAGCACTTCTTGACGTCAGCGACTGAGCGGCGCGCGCCGGGTTGGAATGCGTTAATGCAACTTCCTTTGTAATGGAGGTTGCTAGGTCTGCTCACCGGCCGCATACGCAACGTGCAGGTGTGCAATGGGCGATGGGCCCAGACCCCTGCGCGCATAGGATTTAGACCGGCGTGCTGACCTCTCTGTTGTGCCTAGGTGGGGCTGCGACGTGTTGATCTTCCGAGGCCGGGCATGACCCAGGAAAGTGTGTCCGGCCAAATGGGATCGAGCGTGTTGGGTTATGTGGTGCACCCCTGCAGGGAAGTTAATCTATTCGAATAGCTGTGATCTTCGGTAACAGGACGACTTGGAGTTGTACCTTGACCTTATGATAACTAGAACCGGATACTTAATAAAACACCCCCTTCCAAGTTCCACAAACAACCCGGTGATCGCTTTTCCACAGGGCGACGAGGGGAGGATCGCCGGGTAGGATTATGCTATGCGATGCTACTTGGAGATGCTACTTGGAGGACTTCAGTCTACTCTCTTCTACATGCTGCAAGACGGAGGCTGCCAGAAGCGTAGTCTTCGATAGGACTAGCTATCCCCCTCTTATTCTGGCATTCTGCAGTTCAGTCCATTGATATTGCCTCTTTACACATATACCCATGCATATGTAGTGTAGTTCCTTGCTTGCGAGTACTTTGGATGAGTACTCACGGTTGCTCCCCCCCCCCTTTTCCCCCTTTCCTTTCTTTCTGGTTGTCGCAACCAGATGCTGGAGTCCAGGAGCCAGACGCCACCGTCGACGACGACTACTACACTGGAGGTGCCTACTACTACGTGCAGGCTGCTGACGACGACCATGAGTAGTTAGGAGGATCCCAGGCAGGAGGCCTGCGCCTCTTTCGATCTGTATCCCAGTTTGTGCTAGCCATCTTATGGAAACTTGTTTAACTTATGTCTGTACTCAGATATTGTTGCTTCCGCTGACTCGTCTATGATCGAGCACTTGTATTCGAGCCCTCGAGGCCCCTGGCTTGTATTATGATGCTTGTATGACTTATTTATGTTTTAGAGTTGTGTTGTGATATCTTCCCGTGAGTCCCTGATCTTGATCGTACACATTTGCGTGCATGATTAGTGTACTATTGAATCGGGGGCGTCACAAGTTGGTATCAGAGCCGACTGCCTGTAGGAATCCCCCTTCCACACTCCTTGGCCGAAGTTGAGTCTAGTCGATGAAAATTGTTTTACTAACTTGGCTGTGCAGCCCCTGGGCCCACGTCGCCATCAGGTGTTATTAGGATCTTTTATTCCTCGATCTATACTCTGGGGCTCTGATCTCTCTTCTATTCGGGTGAAATGATTTTACTAAATCTGACTCTAGGTTCTCGAAACAACTTTCTACCGGAGAGCCCCTTGTTATAGGTGATCGTCTGCTGCACCAGAAGGATCCGAAGATACTCTCCGATGTTCTCTCGAAATTTTATGGTCACTTATGCAATGCCCTTCCATCGATAAACCCCTATGGATAAGCACGTATACTCGCCATTCATACAATGTTTCCGAGTTGATCTTGTTATTACAAGATACCCCGAAAAACTCGTCGTTGTTTAGATAATCCTTTGATCTTACTGCCTTGCTGTTCTTTGTCACCTTAATACCCCTACGGGTAATTCTCGCACTTATCGAGTATCCGCTCATCCCCCAGATGTTCATGTGTTTCACAAAAGTCTTCGAAATACCATTCGATCTTCGTAAAATCCTCAGGAACCTATTGCTCTGGAATTTCTTGTTTGCTTTCATTATGATTAATCCCATAAGTATAGTAATCTTATTGGCATCCTTTGTCACTATCATTTTTGTGTCCGTTGATTCAATACGTTGTGAATGTTCACAATCATCAGTCGAATCCTAGGATTATCTTTCCGGCTCAGACGTCATTTTGAACATGAGCTGGTTCTCGACCAAACTATCTGTTGTCGATTGTGCCTCTGGTATATTCAATGGATCCATCCTTGATCAGAGCATCTGCTTCTGATCCTCTGATTTGGAATCATAATTCCTTTGCATTTGAGCTTCGAATTATTCAGATGATTCCACAATCGTTGCATTTGCATTCTTTCCTCTTCTGGTTGAGTACTAATACTCACATCAGATCCTTTGTGGGCCATCAAGTCCTTTGTTGGATTGTTATCCGACAGTGTCCTTCATATTTAATCACCTTGTGAGTTATTTTCCTGATACATAATACCATTGGTAAATCCTATACTCTGAATTGGCCAACCATGCTCTGCTTTCGAGCTGGTGATAATTACTCTCGAAGCTTGTGGTATATGTTCCTAAGATGCCCCGATGGGTTGAACCTATGCCTTTCTTAATCGTGTGAATCCGAAAGTTTTTTTTAAGGTTCATACTCCTCTGGTAATTCACCAAGTAGGTCTTCGCACTCAAATCACTTTGATAGAGCAGTGAATGAATGGTTATGCATTGAAGAAGTGGGAGTCGACCTTGAACTTTGTGTTCATGCCCATGGACACGATGTAGATCTTATCATTAAAAGCTTCTCCTAAATTAATTATTCCCTTGGTATAAGTTCATCTTATATCTAGGATCTGGCCTTTTTGCAATCGTAGTCCCGACCATGTTCTCCTTTACTTACCATTTCTCGTGCAAGTTTAAGCACTTGTCTCTGCAGAGCAATACCCCAGTCCAACCTCTACTTTGATTTGTCGTCGAGTATTACCCCCTGGTATCTCGAGATTATCACGGAACTGCATAACTTCTTATGAGTTCTCTCTCAAGTACTACATTCTCACTGATCCCAATTTTTTCACGGGCCCTGAGATATTAAACACTCAAGGACACCGATAACTGAATCGAGTCTGCATCGCGATTAAACAACTCTTAGTAATCTTCTTTACTTATGAGTTTGTACTCAATCATGTCAGCCTGATCGGCTATATCATTAACGTGCTAAATCTTAACTGTGCTACCTGGTCCTTCTTCCCGGAACACAATTTTCGACGCTGAGCTAAGCTTACGTTGATTTCCTTGTCTTATCATTCCACCTCACACAACAAGCTTGGTTCCGAGTTTGTGTCGTACCCATGGTTCCAATAACCTCTTGCTTCATCATTCTTTTGACTTGATGTGATCGCGGATCGATTACATCTTCAGGTAATCTCTCGACAAATGTGTCGTGATCATTATCAACTTTCTGAGCTATTCCAGAATAACAATCAAATTCATGATAAGAATTACCATCCTTGCCCCTCGATGATTTGTGTGTCATCGACTACTTCCTTGCCTTCTTTCCAACACAAACTTGTTTGTGTTGTGGCTATACCTTGAGTTCCTTGTTAACCGACTTATGTTATGTTCTACCTTGAAGTATTACCATCTTCTATGTCAAGAATGTCGTGAGAAATTCACCACCTCTTAAGAATTCTTGGTATGGTGATACTTCTCACCCTCACCATTCTTTCTTGGTCCTCGTGTTCATTCCAACCGGTGTACCAACAAGTGAACGGTGCTGTTTGAATTCTGCCCTTCTAGCAACCCTATTGCTTTGAAGTTAATGGTCGACCGTTCGTTCTTGGACTATTGATTATTGAATCACCATTCTGACATTGGTCGTGCAAACCCGACCCATATTTCGGGTGCACCTTTCGACCAATGTTTAATTGTGTATGTTTTCCTCGAGCATACTTCCTTATATCATTTGATCTGACAAATGTTATCTCCTTGTTCACTTAATGGTGGAAATCCATCTTTTGGAAATCTCGAAGAATTGTCGTTGAGTTCATCATCCACCTCCTTATCCTCTCCTTGGGATAATGATGAACTCTTGTTAACGGAAATCACTTCATAGTTCATTTCCCGAGAATCTTACAGTGTTATCCCGTCAATTTGTGTTGCACCTTTCTTCTCAGGCATCCTGAGCCTGAGGTATCCTGACACCAATCATACCTGAACCTCGGTCAGATGTGATGGTTTGAACATATTTCCAAGGGTTATAACATTGGTCTTTAACCCGATAAGGTGATGTCATCCTAACACCCCTGCCCGGAGGGCCTATTGATATAGTTCTTCCTTTTAGCAGTGTTAGTCATTCTTCCGTGAGGAAATTGGAAGACTTATTCTATAAGTTGTTCCTGATGGATCCTTTGTGTTTCCAAAGTCTGATCTTCACCTTATGACCATGTCAATGCTATCTCGAAGCATGCCTGTGGTACTCCGATTTTCAATAAGAACATTTGAAGCCCAATGCTAAATGTTTCCTGCTCAATTATCCAAACACCGCTGTATGGGTAATGTCATGAAATTTCTCTCCCCTTGCCTAAAAGGGTTTTCTACTTTATATCATGCTCTATTTGCCCTTGGAAAGGATATACCCCTGAATTATGTATTTAAACACATTTTCCTTTCCATTGTTTTGTTTAAACCTTCTTGTGATCTATATGAGCGGTAATAATTCCCTGCTTATGTAAACACCTCGGTGTACCATCTTGTCTGGTGTAACCCTGTTACTATTGTTGATGACATTCCGGTAGCCACCGATGGACAAGAACTTGGCCTATTGGTCCGCCTCGTTCAACGAGCAGGAATTGGTTCTCTTCGTCCCTCGCCCTTGGTACCGTTATTGTTGCCAACATAACTGATAGGCTATCCTCTGACATGCCTTGCTTACACGATCGTGCAAGGCATTACTACCCTTCCTACTTAACCCACATGGTGGGCCCATAACCCACAGTTTCATAGGATCGAAACCTGACTCGCCTGTACAACCCTGTTTCTAATGGTTATTCCCCATGCTTGGCTTTGTATTTAATTCACGGGCCACCTTCCGAGTGTTCTATTCTGGTATCAGACGCTATACTTACTCTCGCTACTCTGAACCCCTTTCTCACTCTAGTTCAGACTTCGAGCCACTATCTATCTGCTTGGAACCTCTTATTGTACCTTCGAACCTCACTCGATGTGTTTTATTTGTTCAACCCGAGAGGTACTCTTATACTCATTCATGGGTTAATCCCAGATTATTACCCTTATAGCATTCTGTCGTTGCCGATCTGCCCTGTTACCTATTCATAAATACGATGAAGATCCCGAAGAAAGGATGTCGACTTCATCATGATGACCGGAAGCAAAGGAATGAAGACATCAACGTATTGGACCGGTCTCTTCGAGAAGAGCAAGCCAGAATGAGAAGACCCGCTAGACTCGTTACCAGACCTTCCCCCCTTTCACTACCTCTTAAATCTCGGGACGAGATTGCTTGTAGTGGAGGAGAATTGTGACGCCCGGATAGTTACGCTACAGTAATCCTCCGCTAACGATGCCACGTCACCTCGATTACTATGGTTAATCTCGCATTAGTTCGAAACCGATTCAAATTCAATTTAAAAATTTGGCAAACAACAAAAGTTTTCAAAAATTAAACTAAAATGTTCGGAGTGCGCAGTTAAATGTCAGGGTAATTATAATAAAGCAAACACATTTTTATAAAATGCCTAAATGATTTAAAATGAAATAAAACAGAAAATAAAATAAATAAAAGAAAAGAAATAACAAAAAAAGGGAGAAAGCCCTCCCGGCCCCTTGGGCTTCGGCCCACCAGGCGGCCCGACTGGTCGCGCACCCAGCCAGCCCAGCTCCCCTCCCCCAGCCCGCCGAACCCCTACAACCCCTTGGGCGACCGAACCCTAACCCCCCACGCGCCCCACTCCCCCACTCCCTCATCTCTTCCTCCCTCCCCAATCCAGATCGGATCGGGGCTCACTGGCCATCGCCCGGTGCCGCCTCGCCAGCCCCTGCCCACGTGCTTCGCCGCCCCGTCGTCGTCGGTGCTCCTCGTCGCCCGCCCCTTCGTCCACCTCCCCGCTGGACTA
>NC_041381.1:569346500-569354089 GCF_002162155.2 Triticum dicoccoides | reverse complement strand
TCGCGTCCAAGCCGTCCCCGGCCCCCTCGACCTCACCATCGAGCTCGTGGGGAGCCTCTCGTCCGGTTCCCGCTGTTCCCGGTCTCGATCCATGCCCCTCTGTACCGTTGCTCGCCATGGCCAAAGCTCACCATAGCCGCGCCGTTCACCGCCTCCGCCGGTGCCTCGCTGCTGCGACGACCCCGTGCTCCCCCGCCTCTCCGCCGGCCGCCCCGGCCACCACCGCACCTGGCCTCGCCCCCGTTTCCCCTTGCCGGCGCCGCGCCGCCGCCCCGGTGGCCATCGCCGGCCACGGCCTTGCCCACGCCCCGTTCGGTCGGGCGCCCGCTCCCCTCGCCCGCGCCTGTTAAGCCCGCTCAAGTGGCTTTTGTGCCACTGGCAGCTGGGGTCCTCTTCCCTGTTTTGTTTTATAAATAAAAGGAAAAAAATGATTTAATAAAAGTAATTAACTAAATTAAATTGGTTTAATTAGAATTAATTAGCTTAATCATCTAGTTTAGTTAACTAAACTGTTAGACTAGCCTAATGAGTCTATGACAGGGGGACCCCACCCCCTGTTGACCAGTCAAACGTTGACTGGTCAACTGGGACCGCCTGGACCCACATGTCACCCTCTGGTACACTTATGTGTACACAGATCTGGGTGCACCTAGCATTTACTCATTATTTTCGAATTAATTAAATTGCAAAATATCATTAAAACTTTAGAAAATCATAGAAAATTATCCGTAACTCGGATGAAAATGTTTTCTACATGAAAGTTGCTCAGAACGACGAGACGAACCCGGATGCGCAGCCTGTTCGTCCACCACACACTCCTAACATATCAAACTCGCAACTTTTCCCCTCCGGCTCCTCTGCCCGAAAACACGGAACACCGGGGATACTTTCCCGAATGTTTCCCCCTTCACCGGTATCGCCTATCCCTATGTTAGGTCACCCCTAGCACAACGTATTGCCGCGTCTTGCTTTGTGTTACATTTGATTTCTCTGTTATTTATTGTGTTCCCCCTCCGTTACTCCTTTCCGGTAGACTCCGAGACCGTTGCTGATGCCCCGATGGTCGACTACGTCACCGACGACCCCTCCTTGTCTGAGCAACCATGCAAGCCCCCCCCCCTTGATCACCAGATATCGCCTACTTTTCTCTATACTGCTTGCATTAGAGTAGTGTAGCATGTTGCTACTTTCCATTAATCCTATTCTGATGCATAGCCTGACATTGTTGCTACATCTGTTGATACCTTACCTGCAATCCTAAATATTTAGTATAGGATGCTAGTTTATCATCATTGGCCCTACATTCTTGTCAGTCTGCCTTGCTATACTATTGGGCCGTGATCACTCGGGAGGTGATCACGGGTTTATACTATACATACATACATACTATACAGATGGTGAATAAAGTCGGGTCAGCTCGATGAGTACCTGCAAGTGATTCTGATGAGGGGGCTGAAAGGATAGGTGGCTCCATCCCGGTAGAGGTGGGCCTGGGTTCCGGACGGCCCCCGACTGTTACTTTGTGGCGGAGCGACAGGGCAGGTTGAGACCACCTAGGAGACAGGTGGGCCTGGCCCTGTTCGGCGTTCGCGGATACTTAACACGCTTAACAAGATCTTGGTATTTGATCTGAGTCTGGCCATTTGGTCTATACGCACTAACCATCTACGCGGGAGTAGTTATGGGTATCCTGGCGTCGTGGTATTAGCCAAAGCACTTCTTGACGTCAGCGACTGAGCGACGCGCGCCGGGTTGGACTGTGTTAACGCAACTTCCTTTGTAATGGCGGTTGCAAGGTCTGCTCACCGGCCACGTAGGCAACGTGCAGGTGTGCAATGGGCGATGGGCCCAGACCCCTGCGCGCATAGGATTTAGACCGGCGTGCTGACCTCTCTGTTGTGCCTAGGTGGGGCTGCGACGTGTTGATCTTCCGAGGCCGGGCATGACCCAGGAAAGTGTGTCCGGCCAAATGGGATCGAGCGTGTTGGGTTATGTGGTGCACCCCTGGAGGGAAGTTAATCTATTCGAATAGCCGTGATCTTTGGTAACAGGACGACTTGGAGTTGTACCTTGACCTTATGATAACTAGAACCGGATACTTAATAAAACACCCCCTTCCAAGTTCCACAGACAACCCGGTGATCGCTTTTCCACAGGGCGACGAGGGGAGGATCGCCGGGTAGGATTATGCTATGCGATGCTACTTGGAGATGCTACTTGGAGGACTTCAGTCTACTCTCTTCTACATGCTGCAAGACGGAGGCTGCCAGAAGCGTAGTCTTCGATAGGACTAGCTATCCCCCTCTTATTCTGGCATTCTGCAGTTCAGTCCACTGATATTGCCTCTTTACACATATACCCATGCATATGTAGTGTAGTTTCTTGCTTGCGAGTACTTTGGATGAGTACTCACGGTTGCTTCCCCCCCCCTTTTCCCCCTTTCCTTTCTTTCTGGTTGTCGCAACCAGATGCTGGAGTCCAGGAGCCAGACGCCACCGTCGACGACGACTACTACACTGGAGGTGCCTACTACTACGTGCAGGCTGCTGACGACGACCAAGAGTAGTTAGGAGGATCTTAGGCAGGAGGCCTGCGCCTCTTTCGATCTGTATCCCAGTTTGTGCTAGCCATCTTATGGCAACTTGTTTAACTTATGTCTGTACTCAGATATTGTTGCTTCCGCTGACTCGTCTATGATCGAGCACTTGAATTCGAGCCCTCGGGGCCCTTGACTTGTATTATGATTCTTGTATGACTTATTTATGTTTTAGAGTTGTGTTGTGATATCTTCCCATGAGTTCCTGATCTTGATCGTACACATTTGCGTGCATGATTAGTGTACTATTGAATCGGGGGCGTCACAAGTTGGTATCAGAGCCGACTGCCTGTAGGAATCCCCCTTCCACACTCCTTGGCAGAAGTTGAGTCTAGTCGATGAAAATTGTTTGACTAACTTGGCTGTGCGGCCCTTGGTCCCACGTCGCCATCAGGTGTTATTAGGATCTTTTATTCCTCGATCTATACTTTGGGGCTCTGGTCTCTCTTCTATTTGGGTGAAATGATTTTACTAAATCTGACTCTAGGTTCTCGAAACAACTTTCTACCGAAGAGCCCCTTGTTATTGGTGATCGTCTGCTGCACCAGAAGGATCTGAAGATACTCTCCGATGTTCTCTCGAAACTTTATGGTCACTTATGCAATGCCCTTCCATCGATAAACCCCTATGGATAAGCACGTATACTCGCCATTCATACAATGTTTCCCAGTTGATCTTGTTATTACAAGATACCCCGAAAAACTCGTTGTTGTTTAGATAATCCTTTGATCTTACTGCCTTGTTGTTCTTTGTCACCTTAATACCCCTACGGGTAATTCTCGCACTTATCGAGTATCTGCTCATCCCCCAGATGTTCATGTGTTTCACAAAAGTCTTCGAAATACCATTCGATCTTCCGAAAATCCTCAGCAACCTATTGCTCTGGAATTTCTTGTTTGCTTTCATTATGATTAATCCCATAAGTATAGTAATCTTATTGGCATCCTTTGTCACTATCATTTTTGTGTCCATTGATTCAATACGTTGTGAATGTTCACAATCATCAGTCGAATCCTAGGATTATCTTTCCGGCTCAGACGTCATTTTGAACATGAGCTGGTTCTCGACCAAACTATCTGTCGTCGATTGTGCCTCTGGTATATTCAATGGATCCATCCTTGATCAGAGCGTCTGCTTCTGATCCTTTGATTTGGAATCATAATTCCTTTGCATTTGAGCTTCGGATTATTTAGATGATTCCACAGTGCATTTGCATTCTTTCCTCTTCTGGTTAAGTACTGATACTCACATCAGATCCTTTGTGGACCATCAAGTCCTTTGTTGGATTGTTATCCGACAGTGTCCTTCATATTTAATCACCTTGTGAGTTATTTTCCTGATACATAATACCATTGGTAAATCCTATACTCTGAATTGGCCAACCATGCTCTGCTTTCGAGCTGGTGATAATTACTCTCGAAGCTTGTGGTATATGTTCCTAAGATGCCCCGATGGGTTGAACCTATGCCTTTCTTAATCGTGTGAATCCGAAAGTTTTTTTTAAGGTTCATACTCCTCTGGTAATTCACCAAGTAGGTCTTCGCACTCAAATCACTTTGATAGAGCAGTGAATGAATGGTTATGCATTGAAGAAGTGGGAGTCGACCTTGAACTTTGTGTTCATGCCCATGGACACGATGTAGATCTTATCATTAAAAGCTTCTCCTAAATTAATTATTCCCTTGGTATAAGTTCATCTTATATCTAGGATCTGGCCTTTTTGCAATCGTAGTCCCGACCATGTTCTCCTTTACTTACCATTTCTCGTGCAAGTTTAAGCACTTGTCTCTGCAGAGCAATACCCCAGTCCAACCTCTACTTTGATTTGTCGTCGAGTATTACCCCCTGGTATCTCGAGATTATCACGGAACTGCATAACTTCTTATGAGTTCTCTCTCAAGTACTACATTCTCACTGATCCCAATTTTTTCACGGGCCCTGAGATATTAAACACTCAAGGACACCGATAACTGAATCGAGTCTGCATCGCGATTAAACAACTCTTAGTAATCTTCTTTACTTATGAGTTTGTACTCAATCATGTCAGCCTGATCGGCTATATCATTAACGTGCTAAATCTTAACTGTGCTACCTGGTCCTTCTTCCCGGAACACAATTTTCGACGCTGAGCTAAGCTTACGTTGATTTCCTTGTCTTATCATTCCACCTCACACAACAAGCTTGGTTCCGAGTTTGTGTCGTACCCATGGTTCCAATAACCTCTTGCTTCATCATTCTTTTGACTTGATGTGATCGCGGATCGATTACATCTTCAGGTAATCTCTCGACAAATGTGTCGTGATCATTATCAACTTTCTGAGCTATTCCAGAATAACAATCAAATTCATGATAAGAATTACCAACCTTGCCCCTCGATGATTTGTGTGTCATCGACTACTTCCTTGCCTTCTTTCCAACACAAACTTGTTTGTGTTGTGGCTATACCTTGAGTTCCTTGTTAACCGACTTATGTTATGTTCTACCTTGAAGTATTACCATCTTCTATGTCAAGAATGTCGTGAGAAATTCACCACCTCTTAAGAATTCTTGGTATGGTGATACTTCTCACCCTCACCATTCTTTCTTGGTCCTCGTGTTCATTCCAACCGGTGTACCAACAAGTGAACGGTGCTGTTTGAATTCTGCCCTTCTAGCAACCCTATTGCTTTGAAGATAATGGTCGGCCGTTCGTTCTTGGACTATTGATTATTGAATCACCATTCTGACATTGGTCGTGCAAACCTGACCCATATTTCGGGTGCACCTTTCGACCAATGTTTAATTGTGTATGTTTTCCTCGAGCATACTTCCTTATATCATTTGATCTGACAAATGTTATCTCCTTGTTCACTTAATGGTGGAAATCCATCTTTTGGAAATCTCGAAGAATTGTCGTTGAGTTCATCATCCACCTCCTTATCCTCTCCTTGGGATAATGATGAACTCTTGTTAACGGAAATCACTTCATAGTTCATTTCCCGAGAATCTTGCAGTGTTATCCCGTCAATTTGTGTTGCACCTTTCTTCTCAGGCATCCTGAGCCTGAGGTATCCTAACACCAATCATACCTGAACCTCGGTCAGATGTGATGGTTTGAACATATTTCCAAGGGTTATAACATTGGTCTTTAACCCGATAAGGTGATGTCATCCTAACACACCTGCCCGGAGGGCCTATTGATATAGTTCTTCCTTTTAGCAGTGTTAGTCATTCTTCCGTGAGGAAATTGGAAGACTTATTCTATAAGTTGTTCCTGATGGATCCTTTGTGTTTCCAAAGTCTGATCTTCACCTTATCACCATGTCAATGCTATCTCGAAGCATGCGTGTGGTACTCCGATTTTCAATAAGAACATTTGAAGCCCAATGCTAAATGTTTCCTGCTCAATTATCCAAACACCGTTGTATGGGTAATGTCATGAAATTTCTCTCCCCTTGCCTAAAAGGGTTTTCTACTTTATATCATGCTCTATTTGCCCTTGGAAAGGATATACCCCTGAATTATGTATTTAAACACACTTTCCTTTCCATTGTTTTGTTTAAACCTTCTTGTGATCTATATGAGCGGTAATAATTCCCTGCTTATGTAAACACCTCGGTGTACCATCTTGTCTGGTGTAACCCTGTTACTATTGTTGATGACATTCCGGTAGCCACCGATGGACGAGAACTTGGCCTATTGGTCCGCCTCGTTCAACGAGTAGGAATTGGTTCTCTTCGTTCCTCGCCCTTGGTACCTTTATTGTTGCCAACATAACTGATAGGCTATCCTCTGACATGCCTTGCTGACATGATCGTGCAAGGCATTACTGCCCGTCCTACTTAACCCACATGGTGGGCCCATAACCCACAGTTTCATAGGATCGAAACCTGACTCGCCTGTACAACCCTGTTTCTAATGGTTATTCCCCATGCTTGGCTTTGTATTTAATTCACGGGCCACCTTCCGAGTGTTCTATTCTGGTATCAGATGCTATACTTACTCTCGCTACTCTGAACCCCTTTCTCACTCTGGTTCAGACTTCGAGCCACTATCTATCTGCTTGGAACCTCTTATTGTACCTTCGAACCTCACTCTCGATGTGTTTTATTTGTTCAACCCGAGAGGTACTCTTATACTCATTCATGGGTTAATCCCAGATTATTACCCTTATAGCATTCTGTCGTTGCCGATCTGCCCTGTTACCTATTCATAAGTACGATGAAGATCCCGAAGAAAGGATGTCGACTTCATCATGATGACCGGAAGCAAAGGAATGAAGACATCAACGTATTGGACCGGTCTCTTCGAGAAGAGCAAGCCAGAATGAGAAGACCCGCTAGACTCGTTACCAAACCTTCCCCCCTTTCACTACCTCTTAAATCTCGGGACGAGATTGCTTGTAGTGGAGGAGAATTGTGACGCCCGGATAGTTACGCTACAGTAATCCTCCGCTAATGATGCCACGTCACCTCGATTACTATGGTTAATCTCGCATTAGTTCGAAACCGATTAAAATTCAATTTAAAAATTTGGCAAACAACAAAAGTTTTCAAAAATTAAACTAAAATGTTCGGAGTGCGTAGTTAAATGTCAGGGTAATTATAATAAAGCAAACACATTTTTATAAAATGCCTAAATGATTTAAAATGAAATAAAACATAAAAGAAAATAAATAAAAGAAAAGAAATAACAAAAAAAGGGAGAAAGCCCTCCCGGCCCCTTGGGCTTCGGCCCACCAGGCGGCCCGACTGGTCGCGCACCCAGCCAGCCCAGCTCCCCTCCCCCAGCCCGCCGAACCCCTACAACCCCTTGGGCGACCAAACCCTAACCCCCCACGCGCCCCACTCCCCCACTCCCTCATCTCTTCCTCCCTCCCCAATCCAGATCGGATCGGGGCTCACTGGCCATCGCCCGGTGCCGCCTCGCCAGCCCCCGCCCACGTGCTTCGCCGCCCCTTCGTCGCCGGTGCTCCCCGTCGCCCGCCTCTTCGTCCACCTCCCCGCTGGACTAC
>NC_041381.1:569332165-569345880 GCF_002162155.2 Triticum dicoccoides | reverse complement strand
CCCTCCTATCCTCCTCCCCCTACTCCCTTCGTCCCCGTAGCCTCGGTAGCCGCCATGGCCGTAGGTCGTCTTTGCCGCTCCGATTCGTCGCGTCCAAGCCGTCCCCGGCTCCCTCGACCTCACCATCGAGCTTGTGGGGAGCCTCTCGTCCGATTCCCGCTGTTCCCGGTCTCGATCCATGCCCCTCTGTACCGTTGCTCGCCATGGCCGAAGCTCGCCATAGCCGCGCCGTTCACCGCCTCCGCCGGTGCCTCGCTGCTGCGACGACCCCGTGCTCCCCCGCCTCTCCGCCGGCCGCCCCGGCCACCACCGCACCTGGCCTCGCCCCCGTTTCCCCTTGCCGGCGCCGCGCCGCCACCCCGGTGGCCATCGCCGGCCACGGCCTTGCCCACGCCCCGTTCGGGCGGGCGCCCGCTCCCCTCGCCCGCCCCTGTTAAGCCCGCTCCAGTGGCTTTTGTGCCACTGGCAGCAGGGGTCCTCTTCCCTGTTTTTTTTTATAAATAAAAGGAAAAAAATGATTTAATAAAAGTAATTAACTAAATTAAAATGGTTTAATTAGAATTAATTAGCTTAATCATCTAGTTTAGTTAACTAAACTGTTAGACTAGCCTAATGAGTCTATGACAAGGGGACCCCACCCCCTGTTGACCAGACAAACGTTGACTGGTCAACTGGGACCGCCTGGACCCACATGTCACCCTCTGGTATACTTATGTGTACACAGATCTGGGTGCACCTAGCATTTACTCATTATTTTCGAATTAATTAAGTTGCAAAATATCATTAAAACTTTAGAAAATCATAGAAAATAATCCGTAACTCGGATGAAAATGTTTTCTACATGAAAGTTGCTTAGAACGACGAGACGAACCCGGATGCGCAGCCCGTTCGTCCGCCACACACTCCTAACATATCAAACTCGCAACTTTTCCCCTCCGGCTCCTCTGCCCGAAAACACGGAACACCGGGGATACTTTCTCGGATGTTTCCCCCTTCACCGGTATCGCCTATCACTACGTTAGGTAACCCCTAGCACAACGTATTGCCGCGTCTTGCTTTGTGTTACATTTGATTGCTCTGTTATTTCTTGTGTTCCCCCTCCGTTACTCCTTTCCGGTAGACTCCGAGACCGCTGCTGATGCCCCGGTGGTCGACTACGTCACCGACGACCCCTCCTTGTCTGGGCAAGCAGGCAAGCCCCCCCCTTGATCACCAGATATCGCCTACTCTTCTCTATACTGCTTGCATTAGAGTAGTGTAGCATGTTGCTGCTTTCCGTTAATCCTATTCAGATGCATAGCCTGACATTGTTGCTACATCTGTTGATACCTTACCTGCAATCCTAAATATTTAGTATAGGATGCTAGTTTATCATCATTGGCCCTACATTCTTGTCAGTCTGCCTTGCTATACTATTGGGCCGTGATCACTCGGGAGGTGATCACGGGTTTATACTATACATACATACATACATACTATACAGATGGTGAATAAAGTCGGGTTAGCTCGATGAGTACCTGCAAGTGATTCTGATGAGGGGGCTGAAAGGACAGGTGGCTCCATCCCGGTAGAGGTGTGCCTGGGTTCCGGACGGCCCCCGACTGTTACTTTGTGGCGGAGCGACAGGGCAGGTTGAGACCACCTAGGAGACAGGTGGGCCTGGCCCTGTTCGGCGTTCGCGGATACTTAACACGTTTAACGAGATCTTGGTATTTGATCTGAGTCTGGCCATTTGGTCTATACGCACTAACCATCTACGCGGGAGTAGTTATGGGTATCCCGGCGTCGTGGTATCAGCCGAAGCACTTCTTGACGTCAGCGACTGAGCGGCGCGTGCCGGGTTGGACTGTGTTAACGCAACTTCCTTTGTAATGGAGGTTGCTAGGTCTGCTCACCGGCCGCGTACGCAACGTGCAGGTGTGCAATGGGCGATGGGCCCAGACCCCTGCGCGCATAGGATTTAGACCGGCGTGCTGACCTCTCTGTTGTGCCTAGGTGGGGCTGCGACGTGTTGATCTTCCGAGGCCGGGCATGACCCAGGAAAGTGTGTCCGGCCAAATGGGATCGAGCGTGTTGGGTTATGTGGTGCACCCCTGCAGGGAAGTTAATCTATTCGAATAGCCGTGATCTTCGGTAACAGGACGACTTGGAGTTGTACCTTGACCTTATGACAACTAGAACCGGATACTTAATAAAACACCCCCTTCCAAGTTCCACAGACAACCCGGTGATCGCTTTTCCACAGGGCGACGAGGGGAGGATCGCCGGGTAGGATTATGCTATGCGATGCTACTTGGAGATGCTACTTGGAGGACTTTAGTCTACTCTCTTCTACATGCTGCAAGACGGAGGCTGCCAGAAGCGTAGTCTTCGATAGGACTAGCTATCCCCCTCTTATTCTGGCATTCTACAGTTCAGTCCACCGATATTGCCTCTTTACACATATACCCATGCATATGTAGTGTAGTTTCTTGCTTGCGAGTACTTTGGATGAGTACTCACGGTTGCTTCCCCCCCCCCTTTCCCCCTTTCCTTTCTTTCTGGTTGTCGCAACCAGATGCTGGAGTCCAGGAGCCAGACGCCACCGTCGACGACAACTACTACACTGGAGGTGCCTACTACTACGTGCAGGCTGCTGACGACGACCAAGAGTAGTTAGGAGGATCCCAGGCAGGAGGTCTGCGCCTCTTTCGATCTGTATCCCAGTTTGTGCTAGCCATCTTATGGCAACTTGTTTAACTTATGTCTGTACTCAGATATTGTTGCTTCTGCTGACTCGTCTATGATCGAGCACTTGTATTCGAGCCCTCGAGGCCCCTAGCTTGTATTATGATGCTTGTATGACTTATTTATGTTTTAGAGTTGTGTTGTGATATCTTCCCGTGAGTCCCTGATCTTGATCGTACACATTTGCGTGCATGATTAGTGTACTATTGAATCGGGGGCGTCACACAAGTATATGAAAGATATTGTTACAAATAAAAGAAAGATACCGGAAGCTGAAATTTCCACCATGCTTGCTAATTATACTTTTAAGGGTGGAATACCAAAGAAGCTTGGAGATCTAGGAGTACCAACTATACCATGCTCCATTAAAAGAAACTATGTTAGAACTGCTTTATGTGATCTTGGAACCGGTGTTGGTGTTATGCCTCTCTTTTTATATCGTAGACTTGATTTGAATAAGTTGACACCTACTGAAATATCTTTGCAAATGGCTGATAAATCAACTGCTATACCTGTTGGTATTTGTGAGGATGTGCCTGTTGTGGTTGCAAACGTTACTATCCTAACAGACTTTGTTATCCTTGATATTCCCGAGGACGATAACATGTCTATTATTCTTGGTAGACCCTTTTTGAATACTGTAGAGGCTGTTATTGATTGCAACAAAGGCAATGCCACTTTTCATGTTAATGGCAATGAGCATACAGTACACTTTCCAAGGAGACAACCTCAAGTTCATAGTATAAACTCTATTGGAAAAATTCCATCGATTATTTTTGGAGGTTTTGAATTTTCTCTACCTACAGTCAAGAAGAAATATGATATTCTTATTGTTGGGGACGTGCATATCCCCGTTTAGGTAACCTAGTGTTATTCAAAATTTCTCTGGTCTCATGTTATTCGAAGTGAGTTTGTTAACAAGACCTGATCAACCTTGTTAGTGGATTCCTTTTGATGAGCATTAGATGGATGAAGTTAGGAAGCACAACCTTATGTACCCTCCTTTTTACTTTCTGTTATTTAGATTAAATAAAGCAAAAATAGTATTTTCTGTCGGTTATCTGAATTATTCGTGCAATAAAAAAAATACCCCGAAAATAAAAGTTCTCCAAATGCCCTGAAATTGAAATATGATTTTTTTTGAAATATTTGAGAATATCTGGCACTGAGAACACAGCAGGGGGCACCTGGCCACGAGGGTCCAAGGCGCGCCCACACCCCCTGGGCGCGCGCCCCGCCTCGTGGGCCCATGGTGGCTCCCCTCCACTTATTCCAGCATCCACACACTCCTTCCTCCCAAAAAAATCACCAGCCAGCTCAAGCATGAGTTGTAGCTCATCTTGCTGCCATTTTTGATCTCCTTGCTCAAAGCCCCACTCACAAAATTGCTTTGGGGGATTGTTCTTCGGTATGTAACTCCTCCAATGGTCCAATTAGTTTTTGTTCTAGTGCTTAATTCATTGCAAATTTTTGCTGCCTAGATGACCCTGTTCTTGAGCGTGCACGTCAAATTTATATGGTCCCAAGTAGTTTTAATGCATGATATAGTCTCTAGGCACTTGTGGGAGTAGTTGCTATTAATTTTGTTGAGTTTGGTTCACTTTTATTTGAAGTTACTAAAAATTTCAGAAATTTTTCAAAGGAAGAAATATGTTTAGGAAGATGTACCAAGGTGGTTCTTCAAGGAAGCAAGGACCTAGACCTACAATACGTGAGCCGGACCATGAACCACCAAGAGAAGCTCAAGTGCGGCCTTGTGAATGGCCGTCAGAAAACTTCATGATCCGAGCAGGAATTAAGGAGGAATTTGAGGCATATGTGCGTAATGCTAATTTGGAGAGCTTCATGTCAGATAAGTGCCTCCAACACTATTACCTTACTGATTCCTTTGTGAGAAGATTTATATTTTCATCACCACGCAACTCTCACACGGTCCTGTTTGATCTTTATGATAAATCCTACACCATGGACTTAGAGGATTTTAACACTGCTTGCAAACTTCCACAATGGGGTATTCCTAGTGAACCTCGCAAATCTGAGTTTAGAGATTTTCTTGCTAGTATCACAGTAGGGGAATCTAGAGAAATAATATAAGCTACCACAGGGAGCATTCATTTTCCTACTATATATTATTTTTCTCTCTTTATAGGACGATGCATAAACGGTAAGGATGAGGCATGCCACATGTGTGTTCCTGATCTCAGTGTTCTCAGGAGTGTTGTATTAGGAGATAAACATTATAACTTGGGAGCTATTGTTGCGCGTAGGTTGCATAATAACAGTATGAATGGAGATTTGTTTGGTGGAATTTATGCAATCCGTTTAGCTAATTATCTTGAGATACCTATTCGTGATTATGATATGGAATTGCCTCCTACTTATCTAGATTTTAATGCCATGGTTCGCCATCATTTTGTTGAGAGTAATGAACCGCCTCTCCAGTACCGACTAATCTTTGGCAGGCGTCACGCTGTCAATATTGTTCTCCCTGCTCCTACTCTCTTTGACTTTCAGACAAAGGGGAGATATGTCATAACTAGGGAGGAGGCAAATGAGTACGAGAGGAGGACGAGGGTAGCTCGCCTCCAAGCTGCATCCAACGATGCAATAGCCGTTGCATCTCAGTACCACCCCAGTTAGAACTTCGGATATCCGCCAGGCCAGCAGTGGCCATAGACCAACTTAGGCAAAAAGCCTAAGCTTGGGGGAGTACATATTTCTCACCGACATTACATTTATGTTCACACGCTCATGCTAGTTCTCGGTGCTCATATTTTTTCACTATAATATCCATGCTAGTTTGTTTTCCTTTTTATGCTTTCTTCGTGTGTGTTTGAAAAAAAACCTTAAGAAAAACCAAAAAAATTAGTTGTAGCTTTTAGCTAGTTTACTTTCTTGCTTGTAGTAGTATTAATTAAAAGAAAACACAAAAAGATTTCTCGTTCTTGTTTTGCTTATTGGGAGCTTTCCCGTGTAAATAGTTTTATTTCTTTTCTTTTCTTTGGGGGTTGATAGGAGAAGACCATAATGAAAATGTTGAAGTGGCTCTTATATACATTATTGTTGATTTAACCAAGAGCCCATGTTGCCTTGTCTTCTCCTGTTTATTGAATTCTTGCAGATTCCAGCTTAGTCCAATGCACGTGCACTATTATTATTATCATCGTTCGGTCGTGCAAGTGAAAGGCAATTATGACGATATATGATGAACTGCTTGAGATGAGAGAAGCTGGTATGAACTCGACCTCTCTTGTTTTTGTAAATATGATTAGTTCATCATTCCTGATTCAGCCTATTATGAATAAACATGTTTGCAATGACAATTAGAGATTATAGTTGCTTATGTCATGCTAAATTAGCTAGGAGTTTATAATGGTTTACCTTGCATGCCAACATGCTATTAAAATGATTATGATGTGGTATAGTAGGGTGGTATCCTCCTTTGAATGATTCGAGTGACTCGACTTGGCACATGTTCACACATGTAGTTGAAACAAATCAACATAGCCTTCATGATATTTATGTTCATGGTAGATTATATCCTACTCATGCTTGCACTCAATGTTTATTAATTTTAATGCATGTTCATGACTTTTGTCGCTCTCTAGTTGGTCGCTTCCCAGTCTTTTGCTAGCCTTCACTTGTACTAAGCGAGAATACTGCTTGTGCATCCAATTCCATAAACCCTAAAGTTATTCTATATGAGTCCACCATACCTTCCTATATGCGGTATCTACCTGCCATTCCAAGTAAATTTGTATGTGCCAAATTCTAAACCTTCAAATGAAATTTTGTTTTGTATGCTCGAATAGCTCATGTATCAACTAGGGTTGTATGTATCTTCCATGCTAGGCAGGTTATTCTCAAGAGGAGTGGACTCCGCTCCTCACTCACGAGAAAATGGCTGGTCACCGGGATGCCCAGCCCCATGCTTTAAGCAAATCAAATCAAAATAATTGCAAACAAAACTCTCCCAGGATTGTTGTTAGTTGGAGGCACCCGTTGTTTCGGACAAGCCATGGACAGATGTTTGTTGGTGGAGGGGGAGTATAAACTTTACCATTCTGTTTGGGAACCGCCTATAATGTGTGTAGCATCGAAGATATCGAGATCTCTCAGTTGTTATGTTGACAATGAAAGTATACCACTCAAAATATTATTCATCTCTATTTAAAAAATCGAGCTCTGGTACCTCTACAAATCCCTGCTTCCCTCTGTGAAGGGCCTATCTATTTACTTTTATGTTGAGTCATCATCCTCTTATTGAAAAGCACCAGCTGGAGAGCACTGCTGTCATTTGCATCCATTACTATTAGTTTATATTGAGTATGACTATGACTGGATCTCTTTTATAGTCAATCTTTGATCTTCAAAGTTGCTCTGCATTTATGTTTTGCGGTCTCAGAAAGGGCTAGCGAGATACCATCTTGTAATATCATATTATGATTGTTTTGAGAAAGTGTTGTCATACGAGATTTATTATTATTGCTCGCTAGTTGATTATGCCATTGATATGAGTAAACATGAGACCTAAGTGTTATTGTGAATATGGTTAGTCATAATCTTTCCTGAAAACTTGAATGTTGGCTTTACATATTTACAACAACAAGAGCAAACAGAGTTTGTAAAAGTTTTTTTCTTTATCACTTTCAGTTTATCAACTGAATTGATTGAGGACAAGCAAAGGTTTAAGCTTGGGGGAGTTGATACGTCTACGTCGTATCTACTTTTTCAAACACTTTTGCCCTTGTTTTGGACTCTAACTTGCATGATTTGAATGGAACTAATCCGAACTGACGTTGTTTTCAGCAGAATTGACATGGTGTTATTTTTCTGCAGAAATAAAAGTTATCGGAATGACCTGAAACTTCACGAAGATTATTTTTGGAAATAATAAAAAATACTGGCAAAAGAATCAAGGCCAGGGGGCCCACACCCTGTCCACGAGGGTGGGGGGACACCTGCCCTCGGGCGCGCCCCCCTGGAGCTCCACCGACCTCAACTCCAACTCCATATATTCACGTTCGGGGAGAAAAAAATCATAGAGAAGGATTCATCGCGTTTTATGATACGAAGCCGCCGCCAAGCCCTAAACTCTCTCGGGATGGCTGATCTGGAGTCCGTTTGGGGCTACGGAGAGGGGAATCCGTCGCCATTGTCATCATCAACCATCCTCCACCACCAATTTCATGATGCTCACCATCGTGCGTGAGTAATTCCATCGTAGGCTTGCTGGACGGTGATGGGTTGGATGAGATTTATCATGTATCAAGTTAGTTTTGTTAGGGTTTGATCCCTAGTATCCACTATTTTCTGAGATTGATGTTGCTATAACTTTGCTATGCTTAATGCTTGTCACTAGGGCCCGATGATTTCAGATCTGAACCTATTATGTTTTCATGAATATATGTGAGTTCTCGATCCTATCTTGCAAGTCTATAGTCACCTACTATGTGTTATGATCCGGCAACCCCGAAGTGACAATAATCAGGACCACTCCCGGTGATGACCATAGTTTGAGGAGTTCATGTATTCACTATGTGTTAATGCTTTGGTCTGGTATAAAAGGAGGCCTTAATATCCCTTAGTTTCCAATAGGACCCTGCTGCCACGGGAGGGTAGGACAAAAGATGTCATGCAAGTTCTTTCCCATAAGCATGTATGACTATATTCGGAATACATGCCTACATTACATTGATAAATTGGAGCTAGTTCTGTGTCACCCTTTGTTATAACTGTTGCATGAATAATCGCATTCGGCATAATTCTCCATCACCGATCCAATGCCTACGAGTTTTTCACATATTGTTCTTCGCTTATTTACTTTTCCGTTGCTACTGTTACAGTCACTACAAAACTGCTACCGTTACTTTTATTGCTGTTACCGCTACTATCATACTACTTTGCTACTAAATACTTTGATGCAGATATTAAGTTATCTAGGTGTGGTTGAATTGACAACTCACCTGCTAATACTTGAGAATATTCTTTGGCTCCCCTTGTATCGAATCAATAAATTTGGGTTGAATACTCTACCCTCGAAAACTATTGCGATCCTCTATACTTGTGGGTTATCATGCCTCCACTAACTCCGGCGGGGGGTCTAGTCTTGGATGAAGTCTACCCCATCGTAGACCTCGCTGGGAAGGCATTTAGGCCAGCCACAACCACCAGAGAAGCTTTGATTCAGCGGCGGCCGAAACTGAATCGGCAGCTCTGGGTGGCACGTCGGTGAGGCAAGCGGCGGGGGACAGGGGGCGAAGTCGTGGCAGGCCCGGCGACCGTCGGGCGGGCAACGGCGGCGTCAATTTGAAGTTGATTTGGCCGAGAGCAAAGTCGGGCGGCGGCGGCTGGTCGCGTGGAAGGGTTGGGAAGTGCGGTTGGGCAGTTGGCGGGCGGACGCGATTTTACATCTCCTGGAGTAGGAGATGCAAATTTGCACCGTGAAGTGGTATAGGATACATCTCCGGGAGGTGGAAATGCAAATTTGCACCGTGAACTGTTATAGGATACATCTACGGGAGATGTAAAGACTTTTGCATCTACATCATTTGTTGGAGCTGCATTTTTGGGCCTCGAAGATGCAAAATGTAGTTATTTTTGCATCTACATATTCCATTGGAGATGCTCTAACCATGTGTTCAACGAAAGAAGGGGGGGGGGGGTCCTATATGACGCTCTTTGCATGAACTTGCTGGGCTTCGCGCACAGCGTCCAGTTGGCGGGTTTTCTGGGCCGTTTCCTGTTTTAGCGACAGGATACGGTCGGGTATTGGCTGCAGAAAAAGGAGCCCTCGCGGGGTATCGAACCCAGGATCTCATCCTGAGTGCGCAGTTGATACAACCAGCTGAGCTAGCGAGCTTTAGACATTATAAAACAATACAAACTATTAAGAATCGAAGTCCAACGCAGATTGGAAAATTTTCCAAAATTACCAACGGAACTTTTTTCTAAGGCAACACAAATCATTAAAAGTTGAAAACATTTTCTAGAAATCATGAACACTTTCTTGAAATGGGAACATATTTTGTAATTCAAAACAAAATTTGGAAACAAGAACATATTTTAAACCACCAAAGAAAATTTTAAGACAAGAACATTTTTTCAAAATTTGTGAACAATTTTCGAGATGGGAATATTTTTAAAACTCAAAAATGGAAACATAAACATTTTTAAAAATTTGTAAACAGTTGTTGAAAATCCGTACATCTTTTAAGTTCCGAATAATTTTGAAAGAACATTCGGAACTAGTTTTGAGAAACAAAAACAAAATTTGAAAACATCAACACTTTTTTTAAATTTGTGAACAATTGAATTAGTGAGCTATTTTTTAAAGCAGGAACATTTTTGAAATTCCGAACAGTTTTTGAAAATGTTGTGAACATTTTGAAGAAAAACACAATGAATAAAATTTGAAAAAAATATCATTTTTTAAAAGTTGCGAAAATGTTTTGAAACGTGAACATTTTTTAACTCCCCAAAAAATAGATATTTTGCGAACAACTTGCAGAACATGAGCATTTTTTAAAATTTGTGAACAGTTATTTAGAATGAGAAATTGAAAATCCTGGACATTTTTCTGATTTATGAACAAAAAAGTAAAACACAATGGTTTGTTAATTTTGAAAAATTGACAAAAAAATTAAAACTTAAAATGAGAAAATTAAATCAAAGGAAACAAAAGAAAAAAGGAAATAGAGACAACAGATAAATAAACAGATAAGGGAAAAAGGAGAGGAAAGAAAAAAAAAACAGGAAAAAAGGGCAAAGAAAGAAAAACGAAAGAAAACAGAACAACAAAGAAAACCGGTGCAGGAACCTTCTAGAAGTTTCTCAAAATCAAAAGGTTCCCAAAACGGGGGACCATAGAAACGCTAAAACTGGGCGGCCAGCTCGAATAATCGCTCGATCTCCCCTGTGCGAGACAGTGGGCAGTTCGACGCATTGTGCGTCGAATAGGGATTGCCGTCCTAGTTAGCCCTACATGCGCCAAGAAACGAAACCAGCGCTCATGCGCGCGCTCCTTTGGATGGGCCATTAAGAAACCTTCACTCGATGCACCTATCTGCTCGCTTGCTCGTAGTTTGGTTGACTGTTGAAAACGAAAAATTCATAAATTTGAAAAGTTAAATTTTGAAAAAATTCATAAAAAAATTAGTCGTGATTTTTCTAAAAACTCCCAAAATTTGAGAAGAAATTGGCGTATTTTTGAAAAAAGTTCACAACATTTGCAATAATCGCGAATTTGAAAATAAAATAAAAAAGATATATGAAAAATAAAAAGACCACAAAAACTTTGTCCTGGTCCAGGAAAACCATTTAGAAGGGTCGGCCCATTATGCTAGCGAGGAATTCGGGTATGGGTGCTAGTCTCTACCTAATAATAAAGTATCCCTAGAAAAACCTAATAATAAATCATGGAGTGCTTCTGGCCGCTCATCGTCGCGTCATTTTACCAAAAAAATAAACCTTTGCTTTCTGTAAATTAACCTGCACTATATGTTTAAGTCATGGCTGAACCATTTTTTTTTTGCATTGTCTCAGAAAACCCCCTGACGTTTCACGTAATCAACCCGCCGTTCATATTTAAGACAGCCGAATCGTTTTTTTTCGTTTTACCAAAAAAACCTATGACTTTTCGGTTAATCTAAAACATAATTATCCATATCTTTTAAACCGTAACTCTCATTTTAACATGTTATATATGAAATTTGATTAGCAAAATATGTACAATCTAAATATGATGTTATTTTTAGTTGTTAAATATTTCTAAAATATTGTTTTTGGTGCAAACTTAATCTATAGTGCATGGTCCATTTTTCTTTCGTGTCGGTGGTAGTCCAAATTACAAATAAACACCCATTAAAACCAGATTGATAACCACGCATGCACACCTCTAAAGAACCTTGCGGGAAAAAACAACATATTTCTCGTCTTATTCCAAGTGTGTGTGTGTGTGTGTGTGTGAGAGAGAGAGAGAGAGAGAGAGAGAGAGAGAGAGAGAGAGAGGGGTCTTACGAGTTACGACTGACCATATTCAAATGCATTTTTGTTGTGTGAGCACTAAGGCCATGTGAAAATAAAGGACGTTGACCTGTTAGGGTCTTGAGTCATTATTATTGGGTTAAGAGCGTGTGTTATTTTCTCTCCCATTGCAACCCACAGACTATTTTGCTAGTATATACCAACATGCCCTACCGTCCCATTGATAGTTCGATCACTGAAGCCACAGACTATTTTTTTCGGTGGTAAAACAAATGTGATGCCATGTGAAAATAAAATACGTTAACCTATTAGGGTCTTGAGTCACAGTTATTAGGTTAAGAGCGTGTTTTATTTTCTATCCTGTTGCAACGCACAGGCTCTTCTGCTAGTATATATCAACATGCCATACCGTCCTATTGATAGTCCGATCACTGAAGCCACACACTATATATACTGTTGCTAGTATATATAGCGAGACATATATCTTAGAAGTGTTATGTCTTTGTGAGATACTGGAGTAAGCCAAATAATGAGATACTCCCTCCGTTCCACAATGTAGTGCCTATAGATTTTTGTGAAAGTCAATCTTTGCCAACTTTGACCAAGTGTATAGAGAAAAATGTCCACATCTACAATACCAAACATGTACATTCTGAAAATATAATTTATGATGTATCCAATGATGTGCATTTGGTATTCTAGATGTACCTACCTTTCTCTATAAATATGGTCAAAGTTTGTATTGTTTGACTTTTGCAAAACATGTGGTATCACCATTGTGTTATTCAAGAGTCAAATATTCTCTAGGTGTACATTTTTATGAATGGCTAGGCAGCCTTGATGCTGTAGGACTGAGTGGTTCGCCGTTTACGGTCGCAGGCATATCAGACGTTGATGGTGTGACCTTCATCCCGAAGAAATACCCATATAGCTTGAAGGAAAGAACAAAGTTGCACGAGATGATCAATCCCCACAGAATGTCAGTTCATGGTGCTAAAAGTTGGGTCCAGAGAAGGCATTCTCGAATAGGCCCAGAGCCAGGGAAGCACTACAGGTCTTCAGCCGGCCAGGCGTCTAGCGCCGGGCCTATAAATCTCTTCCTTCAAAGCAGACCTGATACTTTATGAACATATTCTAAATTGAAAATCTTGTTTTATAAATGATATAATTTCCCCCAAAGTTTAAGAACGTATTCTAAATTGAAAATATCCAAACAATTGGTTGCAACAATCTCTGATACTTTCAGGCAAGTACAACCATCAACTGGTAGCTAAAATTGTACAAGACGATACCTACCAAGAAGCCAAATGAGAGAACAGAAACACAGATCCTTGTGCGATTGTCACAAACAGTGGCTACAGTTAACGGTTCACATGCATATTTTGTTGCCAGGAAAATCATAGTAACCACCCCGCGTAATGAAATTTATTCTGCCCATAGTACAAAATTTGGAGTATCTCTATCTTGTGTAAGTTCCTGCATTTAAGACGTCATCGGCGGTAATGTGATGTACGGCAATATTTCCTGGTCCCATCAACAACACCTCATCCAGAAATAAGAGACGAGTGGATGCCGGAGGCTCCTCAGCGATCGCGATTTTCAGCCGTTGGATCGGGCCGCTTGATGCGTTTTCGTCCGTCCGATCTCGCCGCCGGATCGTCTGGGCCGTCTGATATTTACCACATCGTCTACAACCGTCGGATATATTTCCCTATGAGCCGTGTCCCGCCCGGCCGTGCCACCGCGCGTTATTTTGGTGCCCCGCCGAGGGTATTTTGGTCATTTCCCTCCTGCCTATAGAAGAGGCACCCGCTAACCTAGCTCGATTCCCTCTCTCGCTCACGCCACCCGTTCCCCTCCTTTCCCTCTCTCGATCTCTTCTGCAGCCTCCTCTCCTCCCCCGCGCCCGCTCATCCCGCCTCACCGCCGCCATCTCTCCTTCCCCGCGCCCCACTGCTCCCGCCTCGCCGCCGCCTCCTCTCCTCCCCTGTGTCCCGCTCCTC
>NC_041381.1:569327237-569331912 GCF_002162155.2 Triticum dicoccoides | reverse complement strand
CCTCACGGCCTCCTCCTTCCACCCCTCATCTGGCGCCTCCCAAACCCTAGCCGCCGTGCCCTAGCCGCCGCCTTCCTCCTCCCGCACCCCGCCTCCCTCTCCTCTTCCTGTCCCCCTAGCACCGCCCGCACCCGCGCCTCCCTCTCCACAGCAGCAGCAGCAGTAGTGGAATCACATCCCCCACGCACCGGAAGGTGGCCGGAAGGAGGCGAGTGGCAGCCTCACCACCTACACACTCGCCGCTGACGCCGGCGGCAACGAACGGATCCTGGCCGTCCCCGTCTCCTTCCCGTCAAATCCGTCAAGGTCAAGTGGATTGCATCACAGCTGGCATGCGGATGGGCACGGAGCCACGAACGCACACCTCTACGGCGATGCCGCCGTCTCGGTGCTCCTTGCCTCCCACTCCGACGGCGACAACTTCGACGCGCTCATACACCTCGTCGCCCTCATCGCGCAGGTGCGTCCCCCTCCTCTCTTCTTGTGTCTTCTCACCCGGATTCCGGCGAATGAATTGCGCGTGTGTGTGCTTGCTGCGCAGGCGGTCAAGAACACGGTGGCGCAGTCGCTTGAGCTGAAGACGCTCATCCCGTCTACCTCTACCTCTGCCTGTTCCACTACGCTGAGAGGTTAGCTCAGCCCCGTCCCCTCATCTGCACTCCTCTCTGCCTGTGATAAGTCGTGTACTGTAATATTTATTCAATGTAAAATGCAGATTTTCAGAAATAACAAAGTTTGAGGGAAGCATTATTAGGCCTGGAACTTGGTCTACTGTCAGAATTCAGAGCCATAAAGCATTGGACTTGGACAAGGTAAGTGCACTTGCAGAGTCTCCATCTAGAATATCTATTTTGGGTACTAATTGTTGGTATATTATAGCAACAAACGATCAAAGACGCGTACGTGACTGCTCCATGGTTCAGAGCTCTTCCATGGCAGCAACCAGCGGTCCCAAGGCCAAGGTGAGTTCCCCATTTCCCTCCTCTCGCTGAGCTCCCTCCTTTGGCTGCCATTTCCCTCGCTATCTCAGTGATATGCTTATATGCGCTGCTAGAAGTGAGGATTTGGCTATATTTCCGGAGCAAAAATATAACAAAGCGAAAATTGTTCCAGAGATCTGGGAGTTGTACTACTAGTTCTGTTGTGATGTGTCTTGCTTTCGTGTTTATTTACAGTTGGCAAGTTTCAGGCTTTTACTGTCTTTAGCCATCCTAGCAATACTTTTTATAGTCTGCACTATTTGTTCTCCCCTGAAAATATGATTCTTGATGAAGATTTACTTCACTGTTGGCATCTCCTCTGTTTGCTGATCTACAAATGTGTTTTTGTTTTTACATTGATAGACAAACTTTTAGTCGTACTTTCTAGGATCATAGTTTGTTGTCAACTACTTCCACTCATGGCTGATATATGTGAGTATTTAGGCTGGATAGCTATACCATAGCCTGGACTGGTGGATTTAGTATAGTTGGTCCATAAAAATTCTGTTAAACATAGCTATCTATTTTTAATCGGCCATGTGACTGCTTGCTAACGGCTTGAATTGACCCACTCCTACACATGAAATTGTAATTTGTTGACACATATAAGCAACCACAATCTGTCCTAAAGGTGACTGACCTGTCTGTTTAGTGGAGTAATGGTTGATGATATCTTGGTTTTGCTGAAAAGTCATATGTAGAAATAATGTCCGACAACCAATACCCGAGACCCTATGGGTTTATTTCCAGTGGCCAGTTCCTAAAATGCCAAGTAGTCCGCATGTGACGCCCCCGATTCAATCGTACACTAATCATGCACGCAAATGTGTACGATCAAGATCAGGGACTCACGGAAAGATATCACAACACAACTCTAAAACATAAATAAGTCATACAAACATCATAATACAAGCCAGGGGCCTCGAGGGCTCGAATACAAGTGCTCGATCATAGACGAGTCAGCGGAAGCAACAATATCTGAGTACAGACATAAGTTAAATAAGTTTGCCTTAATAAGGCTAGCACAAACTGGGATACATATCGAAAGAGGCGCATGCCTCCTGCCTGGGATCCTCCTAACTACTCCTGGTCGTCGCCAGCGGGCTGCACGTAGTAGTAGGCACCTCCAGCGTAGTAGGAGTCGTTATCGACGGTGGCGTCTGGCTCCTGGACTCCAACATCTGGTTGCGACAACCAGAAAGAAAGGAAAGGGGGAAAAGGGGGGAGAAAGCAACCGTGAGTACTCATCCAAAGTACTCGCAAGCAAGGAACTACACTACATATGCATGGGTATATGTGTAAGGAGGCCATATCAGTGGACTGAACTGCAGAATGCCAGAATAAGAGGGGGATAGCTAGTCCTATCAAAGACTACGCTTCTGGCAGCCTCCGTCTTGCAGCATGTAGAAGAGAGTAGATTGAAGTCCTCCAAGTAGCATCTCCAAGTAGCATCGCATAGCATAATCCTAGCCGGCGATCCTCCCCTCGTCGCCCTGTGGAAAAGCGATCACCGGGTTGTCTGTGGAACTTGGAAGGGTGTGTTTTATTAAGTATCCGGTTCTAGTTGTCATAAGGTCAAGGTACAACTCCAAGTCGTCCTGTTACCGAAGATCACGACTATTCGAATAGATTAACTTCCCTGCAGGGGTGCACCACATAACCCAACACGCTCGATCCCATTTGGCCGCACACACTTTCCTGGGTCATGCCCGGCCTCGGAAGATCAACACGTCGCAGCCCCACCTAGGCACAACAGAGAGGACAGCACGCCGGTCTAAATCCTATGCGCGCAGGGGTCTGGGCCCATCGCCCGTTGCACACCTACACGTTGCGTACGCGGCCGGTGAGTAGACCTAGCAACCTCCATTACAAAGGAAGTTGCGTTAATGCAGTCCAAGCCGGTGCGCGACGCTCAGTCGCTGACGTCAAGAAGGCTTCGGCTGATACCACGACGTCGAGTGCCCATAACTGTTCCCACGTAGTTGGTTAGTGCGTATAGGCCAGTGGCCAGACTCAGATCAAATACCAAGATCTCGTTAAGCGTGTCATTATGAAGCAACCGCGAACGCCGACTAGGGCCAGGCCCACCCCTCGCCTAGGTGGTCTCAACCTGCCCCGTCGCTCCGCCACAGAGTAACAGTCGGGGGCCGTCGGGAACCCAGGCCCACCTCTACCGGGATGGAGCCACCTGTCCTTTCAGCCCCCTCATCAGAATCACTTGCGGGTACTCATCGAGCTGACCCAACTTTAGTCACCATCTGTATAGTATGTATCTATGTATAGTATTTACCCGTGATCACCTCCCGAGTGATCACGGCCCAATAGTATAGCAAGGCAGACTGGCAAGAATGTAGGGCCAATGATGATAAACTAGCATCCTATACTAAGTATTTAGGATGGCAGGTAAGGTATCAACAGATGTAGCAACAATGTCAGGCTATGCATCAGAATAGGATTAACGGAAAGCAGTAACATGCTACACTACCCTAATGCAAGCAGTATAGAGGAGAATAGGCGATATCTGGTGATCAAGGGGGGGGGGGGGCTTGCCCTGTTGCTCTGGCAAGTAGGAGGGTCGTCAACTCCGTAGTCGAACTGGGTAGCAGCGGCGTCTGTCTCGTGGTCTAGCGAGAGAAGAGGGGGAAGAAACAACAAATACAATGCAAACAAATGCATGACGATGCATGACAAGACAAGGCGTGTTGCTAGGCGTGCCCCAACGCGGTAGTAGGTGGTACCGGCGAAGGGGGAAAACATCCGGGAAAGTATCCCCGGTGTTTCGCGTTTTCGGTCAGAGGAACCGGAGGGGGAAAGTTGCGAGTTTGATAGGTTAGGGGTGTGTGTCGGACGAACAGGCTGCGCATCCGCATTCGTCTCATCGTTCTAAGCAACTTTCATGTTGAAAGTATTTTCATCTGAGCTATGGTTTATTTTATATTAATTTTAAATGATTTAAATCATTTTTAGGATTTATTTAACTATTTAATTTCAACATTATCCAGAATAGTGTTTGCTGACGTCATCATGACGTCAGCAGTCAACAGGGGTTGACTGGGTCAATCTGACATGTGGGTCCAGTGGGACCCACCTGTCATACTCTGTTTAGGTAACTAGGGTTTAGTTAAACTTATTACTGCTCAGTTAGACTAACAGGTTAATTTAGACTAATTAAGTAGGATTAATTAACTTAATTAATTTAGTTAATTAATTAATTAATTAAATTCATTTTTATTTTTTATTATTATTATTTTCTTCTAAAAATGTTCTGGGGCGTGGGGCCCATCTGTCATAGGCCCTAGGGCCTTAGCGGGTGACGGCGTTGGCGGGTTCGGGCGCAACGGGTGCCCAGCACCCGTTCGTTCGGGCGCACGCCCAGGGGCGCCGAAGCAGAGGAAGGCCGGTGGACACGGCGCCGGCCAGGCGGCCGGGGCGGCAAGGAAGTGGCACAGGCGAGGCCATGGCAACCTGGGGAGGTAGCGGCACGGCGGGTGCGGTGGCTAGCGGAGGCAATAGCTGCCGTGGAGCAGGGGAGCGCAGGACGCGGCCGGTGTGGCGCGAAGCGCGGTCAGGCAGGGGCGGCCATGTGCGGGCGGTTGTGGGCGCGCGCGTCCAGAGCACGGCAGGGTGCAGGGCCGCGGGCGGACGTGGTCTGCGCGCGGTGGTGACCGCGGGGAAAAGGGGAAGGAGGGGGGCTC
>NC_041381.1:569319067-569326627 GCF_002162155.2 Triticum dicoccoides | reverse complement strand
GGGAGTGCGTGGTGGTAGTGGGTTAGGGTTTCGCGGATGGGGATATGGGGAGGCCGGTTGGGCCAGGGGGAGCTGGGCCGGCCTGGTAGGTCGTGGCCCAGTTGGGCCGGTGGCCTGCTGGGCCGGAGCCCCGGGGGGTTTCTTTTCCTTTTTTTCTTTGTTTTTCTCTTTTGCATTTTCTTTCTTTTATTTATTTTCTCTTCTGTTTTAATTCAAGTTAAAATATTTATGCATTTTATAAAACTGTGTCCTCTACACCATAATTATCTATGTAATATTTAGTACAAACTGAACATTTTTATTTTAATGTTTGAAAACTTTTATTGTTTGACTTAAATTCAAAATTTGAATTTGAATCATTTCGAACTAACGCGAGTTTATTAACAGAAATCGAGGTGACGTGGCATCATTAGTAGAGGGTTACTATAGCTTAATTATCCGGGCGTCACAATTCTCCTCTACTACAAGAAATCTCGTCCCGAGATTTTAGAGGTAAAGAAGGGGGGGGTCTAGTTACGAAATTCTAACGGATCTTCTCGGCCTTGGTTGCTCTTCTCAAAAAGGTCGATCCCTTACATTGACGTCTTCATTTTTCTGCTTCAGGTCATTAAGATGAAGTCAGCATCCTTTCTTCGGAAACTCCATCGTACTTACGAAAGAATAAATGGGGAGCATTCCGGGAGAACGGACCTCGGCAAGGTTGACTATTTGGTAGATAACATCGGGGAGGGAGGCGGAAAGTAACTCTCGAACTGAAACCTCTGAAAATATCGAGAGCAATGTAAGGAGGCATTATGGGAAGTTTCGAGCTAGCAGGCAATCGTTCGTTGCCTGAAACAAAGTGTGAAAGGGGTTCAGAGCAACGGAATTAAGTATTGTGTTTAGTACCAGAACTGAGGATCACACAGAAGGTGGCTCGTGAATTACATACAAAGCCAAGCATGAGGAATATCTTTGGAAACAGGGTGTACAAGAGAGTCAGGTTTCGATCCTGTGGAACTGTGCGTTATGGGCCCACTATGTGGGTTAAAAGTAGGAAGGGCGATGACGTCTTGCATGATCATGTGAGCAAGGCATGTCAGAGGTTAGCCTGTCAGTTATAGGTTAGTAACAACGTCGGTACCAAGGGCGAGGGACGAAGAGAACCTTTTTCCTGCTCGTTGAAACGAGGCGGACCAAATAGGCAAAGTTCTCTTCCATCGGTGGTTACAGAAATGTCATCCACAATAGTAACAGGGTCTTACTGACAGAGTTGCTCATTGAGGTGTTTGCACAAGCAGGGAACTGTTACTACTTAGATCATAGAAAGGGTTTAAACAAACCAATGGAAAGGGAAAAGTGTTTATCAGATTTAATCAGAATAACGGACAGAAAAATGTGTTTAAACACATAATTCAGGGGTATATCCTTACCAAGGTCAAGTAGAGAATGATATCCATGACATGAGACCAAAGGCATGACCATTCAGATAAAAGGGATAAGAAGAATCATGATATGTACCCATACAATGGTGTTTGGATAACTGATAAGGAAAATTTAGCACTATGCTTCAAATGTTCTTATTGATGATAGGAGTACCACATACATGCTTCGAGATAGCATTGACATGGTCTTCAAGCAAAGGTTGGTCTTTGCATACGCAAAGGATTCATCAAGAACAACTTATAAAATAAGTCTTACAATTTCCACATGGTAGAATGACTAACCTTGCCAAAAAGGAAACTATAACAATAGGTCCTCCGGCCAGGTGTGCTGGACATGCCATCACCTTACCGGGTCATAAAAGGCCAATGTTATAACTCTTGAAAATGTCCCAACCTTCATATCTGACCGAGGTTCAGATCCGATTGGTGTTAGGATACCTCTGACTTAGGATGCCAGAGAAGAAAAGATGCAACACAAATGACGAGACGACACTGTAAGATTCTCGGGAAATGTAAAATGGAAGCGAGTTCCGAAGCAAGAGTTCATCATTAATCCAAGGAGAGATGAGGAGGTGGCTTATGGATTCAGCAACATTTCGTCAAGATATCCAAAAATATGGCTTTCCATAGTCATGTGAACAAGGAGATAACATTTGTCCAATCAAATGATATAATGGTGTGCTAGAGGAAAGCATACGCAATTAAACATTGATCGAAAAGTGCATCCAAAATATGGACTAAGTGACATGATCAATGTTAGAATGATGAGTCAATAATCAACACATGAAGAAAGAAACTATCATTCGTAACTTACAAGCAATAGGGTTGCTAGAAGTTTTGAATTCACAATTCATAGTTCATTTTTCGGCATTCCGGTTATAAATAACACGGGGACCAAGAAGGAATGGTGATGGTGAGAAGCATCACTTGTATCAGGAATTCTCAAGAGGTGGTAAAATTCTCACGACATTCTTGACATAAAAGATGGCAATACTCCAAGGTAAAGGAGAACAAATGTTGGATAGCAAGGTATAACACAAAACACGAACAAGTTTGTGTTGGGGGAAGGTAAGAATGTTGTCGATGGTTACACAAATCATCGAGGGGCAAGGATGGTATTTCCCATCATGAATTCGATTGATATCTTGGAAGAGCTCGGAATGCTGATGATGATCACGACACATTTGTCAAGAGATTCCATGAAGATGTAATCGATCGGCGATGACATCAAGTCAAAGGAATGATGAAGTGAAAGGTTATTGGAACCACAGATACGACACAAACTCGAAATCAAGCTTGCTATTCAAGGAGAAATGCTATGATGAGTAAGGTCGACATAAGCTAAGATCATCGTTGAAAATTGTGCTCCGGGAATAAAGAGCAGGTAGCATAGTTAAAATTTAGCACGATAATGATATAGCCGACCAGGCTAGGAATGACTTGAAGGATTAATAAACTCATAAGCAACAAAGATTACTTAGAGTTATTGAACCATAGTGCAGACTCGGTTCACATATCAGTGTTCTCGGTTGACGACAACCCAGAACCTAGGAAAATTGGAATCGGTGAGAAATAACAGTTGATGAAGAACCCATAAAAAGTTATGCAGTTCCATGATATTTTTTGAGATACCAGAGTGTAATACTCGATGGTAGATCAAAGTAAAGGTTGGACAGGTGCAAAGATCTGCAGAAGACAAGTACTTCAACTTGTTCGAGAAATGATATTTAAAGGAGAACATGGCCGGAACAACGATTGCAAAATGCCAGATCCCAGATATAAGATAAACTTATACCAAGGAAATATTTATTTGAAGAGAAGCTTTAATGATACGATCTACATTGTTTCCATGGGCATGAACACAAAGGTTCAAGGTCGACTCCCACTTCCTCAATGCATAACCTTACATTCACTTCTCGCTTTCGATGAAGTTGTAGTGTTGAAATATTATCTGGCAAAACACCAGAAGAGTATGACTCATGAAAACTCTCGGGTGCATACGGTTAGGGAAGGCATAGGTTCAACCCATAGGGGCATCTTAGGAACATATACCACAAACATCAGGAGTAATTATCACCAGCTCGAAAGTAGAGCATGGTTGACAAAGCAGAGGATACAATTTACCAAAGGCATTATATACCCGTGGAAAAGCTCACAAGGTTATTGAATATGAAGGACGATGTCGGATGAAATCCAACAATGGGTCGGGCGATCCACAACGGAGCTGATGTGAGTATCGGTACTCCAGAAAGAATGCACGGGCATCATATTATAGAACATCAGAATAATTCGATGCTTAGATAACAAAGGAATTATGATTTCCAAAACAAATGATCAGAAGCAGACACTCTGATCAAGGATGGATAAGTTGGATAGACCGGAGGCACAATTGACGACAAATAGTTTGGTCGAGAACCAGCTCATGTCCAAAATGACGTCTGAGCCGGAAAAATAATTTAGAAGGGTTGATAGATGATTGTGTGCATTCGCACACATGTTGAATCAATAGGATCAATATGACGGTGTCAAAAGATACTAGTGAATATTGCTAGTGATATGGGAGCATCCATAATGTAAGCATTCAAGTATTTGCAGAGCAATAGTTTGAAGAGGATGCTCAGAAGGTCGGATAGTATTTCAGAGTATCTTATGAAGCATACGAACAACTGGGGATGAACAGACACTCAATAAGTGCGAGGAATTTTCAATAGGGATATTCATGTGGTAAAGAACTACAAGGCAGTAAGCTTAAAGGATTTTCCGAACAATGGAGAGCAATTTAGGGCATCTTGTAATAACAAGAGCAACTGAGGATGAAGGTATGAACGACAATTGTAGGTAGTTATCCATAAGGGTATATCGGTGGTAGTGGATTGTAAAGTCGGTGGGCACCAGGGTCTCGGGAAAACCTCGGAGAGTATCTTCGGAATCTTCTGGTGCAGCAAGCGATCAACTGGAGTGAGGGGCTCTCTGGGAGAAAGTATTTTCGAGAACCTAAAGTTAGTCCTTTTAGCAAAATCATTTAACCCGAATAGAAGAGAGATCAGAGTCCCCGAGTATAGACAAGGAGTAAAAGATCCTAATACCACCCAATGACGACTTGGGCCCGTAAGCCACACAGCCATGTTAGTAAAAGTTTTTCAATGACTAGACTCGACTTCGGCCAAGGAGTGTGGAAGGGGGATTCCTACAGGCAGTCGGCTCTGATACCAACTTGTGACGCCCCCGATTCAATCGTACACTAATCATGCATGCAAATGTGTACGATCAAGATCAGGGACTCACGGGAAGATATCACAACACAACTCTAAAACATAAATAAGTCATACAAGCATCATAATACAAGCCAGGGGCCTCGAGGGCTCGAATACAAGTGCTCGATCATAGACGAGTCAGCGGAAGCAACAATATCTGAGTACAGACATAAGTTAAACAAGTTTGCCTTAAGAAGGCTAGCACAAACTGGGATACAGATCGAAAGAGGCGCAGGCCTCCTGCCTGGGATCCTCCTAACTACTCCTGGTCGTCGTCAGCGGGTTGCACGTAGTAGTAGGCACCTCCAGCATAGTAGGAGTCGTTGTCGACGGTGGTGTCTGGCTCCTGGACTCCAGCATCTGGTTGCGACAACCAAAAGAAAGGAAAGGGGGAAAAAGGGAGAGAAAGCAACCGTGAGTACTCATCCAAAGTACTCGCAAGCAAGGAACTACACTACGTATGCATGGGTATATGTGTAAGGAGGCCATATCAGTGGACTGAACTGCAGAATGCCAAAATAAGAGGGGGATAGCTAGTCCTATCGAAGACTACGCTTCTGGCAGCCTCCGTCTTGCAACATGTAGAAGAGAGTAGATTGAAGTCCTCCAAGTAGCATCTCCAAGTAGCGTCGCATAGCATAATCCTACCCGGCGATCCTCCCCTCGTCGCCCTATGGAAAAGCGATCACCGGGTTGTCTGTGGAACTTGGAAGGGTGTGTTTTATTAAGTATCCGGTTCTAGTTGTCATAAGGTCAAGGTACAACTCCAAGTCGTCCTGTTACCGAAGATCACAGCTACTCGAATAGATTAACTTCCCTGCAGGGGTGCACCACATAACCCAACACGCTCGATCCCATTTGGCCACACACACTTTCCTGGGTCATGCCCGGCCTCGGAAGATCAACACGTCGCAGCCCCACCTAGGCACAACAGAGAGGTCAGCACACCGGTCTAAATCCTATGCGCGCAGGGGTCTGGGCCCATCGTCCATTGCACACCTGCACGTTGCGTACGCGGCCGGTGAGCATACCTAGCAACCTCCATTACAAAGGAAGTTGCATTAACGCAGTCCAACCCGGCGCGCGCCGCTCAGTCGCTGACGTCAAGAAGGCTTCGGCTGATACCACGACGTCGAGTGCCCATAACTGTTCCCGTGTAGTTGGTTAGTGCGTATAGGCCAGTGGCCAGACTCAGATCAAATACCAAGATCTCGTTAAGCGTGTCATTATGAAGCAACCGCGAACGCCAACCAGGGCCAGGCCCACCCCTCGCCTAGGTGGTCTCAACCTGCACTGTCGCTCCGCCACAGAGTAACAGTCGGGGGCCGTCGGGAACCTAGGCCCACCTCTACCGGGATGGAGCCACCTGTCCTTTCAGCCCCCTCATCAGAATCACTTGCGGGTACTCATCGAGCTGAACCGACTTTAGTCACCATCTGTATAGTATGTATCTATGTATAGTATTTACCCATGATCACCTCCCGAGTGATCACGGCCCAATAGTATAGCAAGGCAGACTGACAAGAATGTAGGGCCAATGATGATAAACTAGCATCCTATACTAAGTATTTAGGATGGCGGGTAAGGTATCAACAGATGTAGCAACAATGTCAGGCTATGCATCAGAAAAGGATTAACGGAAAGCAGTAACATGCTACACTACCCTAATGCAAGCAGTATAGAGGAGAATATGCGATATCTGGTGATCAAGGGGGGCTTTCCTGGTTGCTCTGGCAAGTAGGAGGGGTCGTCAACTCCGTAGTCGAACTGGGTAGCAGCGGCGTCTGTCTCGGGGTCTAGCGAGAGAAGAGGGGGAAGAAACAATAAATACAATGCAAACAAATGCATGACGATGCATGACAAGACAAGGCGTGTTGCTAGGCATGCCCCAACACGGTAGTAGGTGGTACCGGCGAAGGGGGAAAACATCCGGGAAAGTATCCCCGGTGTTTCGTGTTTTCGGTCAGAGGAACCGGAGGGGGAAAGTTGCGAGTTCGATAGGTTAGGGGTGTGTGTCGGACGAACGGGCTGCGCATCCGGATTCGTCTCGTCGTTCTGAGCAACTTTCATGTAGAAAGTATTTTCATCTGAGCTACGGTTTATTTTATATTAATTTTAAAAGATTTAAATCATTTTTAGGATTTATTAAATATTTAATTTCAACATTATCCAGAATAGTGTTTGCTGACGTCATCATGATGTCAGCAGTCAACAGGGGTTGACTGGGTCAATCTGACATGTGGGTCCAGTGGGACCCACCTTTCATACTCTGTTTAGGTAACTAGGGTTTAGTTAAACTTATTACTGTTCAGTTAGACTAACAGGTTAATTTAGACTAATTAAGTAGGATTAATTAACTTAATTAATTAATTTATTTAATTAATTAATTAAATTCATTTTTATTTTATTATTATTATTATTTTCTTCTAAAAACGTTCTGGGGCGTGGGGCCCATCTGTCATAGGCCCCAGGGCCTTAGCGGGCACCGGCGTTGGCGGGTTCGGGTGCAATGGGTGCCCAGCACCCGTTCGTTCGGGCGCACGCCCAGGGGCGCCGGAGCAGAGGAAGGCCGGTGGACACGGCGCCGGCCAGGCGGCCGGGGCGGCAAGGAAGTGGCACAGGCGAGGCCATGGCAACCTGGGGAGGTAGCGGCACGGCGGGTGCGGTGGCTAGCGGAGGCAATAGCAGCCGTGGAGCAAGGGAGCGCAGGACGCGTCCGGTGTGGCAGGAAGCGCGGTCAGGCAGGGTCGGCCATGTGCGGGCGGTAGTGGGAGCGCGCGTCCAGAGCACGGCGGGGTGCAGGGCCGCGGGCGGACGTGGTCTGAGCGCGGCGGTGACAGCGGGGAAAAGGGGAAGGAGGGGGGCTCACAAGGGGTTGCAGG
>NC_041381.1:569303901-569318456 GCF_002162155.2 Triticum dicoccoides | reverse complement strand
GTGGTGGTAGTGGGTTAGGGTTTCGGGGATGGGGATATGGGAAGGCCGGTTGGGCCAGGGGGGAGCTGGGCCGGCCTGGTAGGTCGTGGCCCAGTTGGGCCGGTGGTTTGCTGGGCCGGAGCCCCGGGGGGTTTCTTTTCCTTTTTTTGTTTGTTTTTCTCTTTTGTATTTTCTTTCTTTTATTTATTTTCTCTTCTGTTTTAATTCAAGTTAAAATATTTATGTCCTCTACACCATAATTATCTATGTAATATTTGGTACAAACCGAACATTTTTATTTTAATGTTTGAAAACTTTTATTGTTTGACTTAACTTCAAAATTTGAATTTGAATCATTTCGAACTAACGCGAGTTTATTAACATAAATCGAGGTGACGTGGCATCATTAGTAGAGGGTTACTATAGCTTAATTATCCGGGCCTCACACCGCATCTTTCTAAGCATTTTAATTACTATATGGAATTAGAACTAAGTCAGTAATAATTTTAGCCTCATTTTGAATATGCCATTGTCTTTATTTGTCTCAACAACGGACAATTAGCACGAAAGCTGCAACCAGTGCATTCATGACCAAGTTTTCTTCCTTTATAATTTTTTTTCAAGATTCCTTTTATACTGCTATTTTTTATTGCTTCTGTCTTCATGTACCGTGACTGATACCGGTGAGTTTTTCTGCATCAGGACAGTTATTGTAAGAAATGTGTTTCCATGCACCTGCCTCGACCTTTGGGACTGGTAATTTGTTAAGTTAATAAATCTAGAATCTTCATTTGGTACATGAAAATCCATGCTTAATTAGTAGCCCCACTCTCTTGAGTAACTGCAGATGTTATGCTCTTCCGTTTTATACTCAGTCAAGTAATGTTTTTATGGTTCATGAAGGTGAGATATTTGAAGCTCTATCGCTTGTGTGCACTAAAATGGAGAGCATCTCCTTTTTTTAATGGTGATGCGCTGAGAATGTGGCCAAGGGGATCCTGTGGTGCGGGGTGATGACCGTGGACAGGCTCTGCTGGGGGAATGAGGTGCTCCGGAAGAGGATACAGCCCGGCGATACTGAGGCTGAGGTCAGCCTAGAGATGCGCATGCATATCAAAAGGTAGTGCTTTCTTTCTTAGTTTTCACATAAAAATTATGTATTTTCACGATGCAAGCATATATATTCGTTTGTTTGTACGGTTCAGTTTTAAAGATTTTTCAGTCAGTTTTGAAGATATTTCCCTTGAGATAGTACTTTATTTCTATGGTTTTTCCGATAGTTTATAGCAACATTTGGTATGTCATATATAATGTATATGATAATTGATGTGTGATCTTGATTCTTGGATCAAAATGATTCACAAGATGACGAGCGTGGCAATCTCGGCGGGCTCGCTAAAGTCAGGGGAAGGAGAGAAACAATGGGGAAGGGAGCATAACATGGATGTGGGGCAGGAGGGGCCGTGGTCGGAGCGGCATTGCGTGGGCATATTGGTTAGTTTGCTATTTCTGGCCCAATTCAATGTTCAAAGCTTTCTATACAGAATGCTCTAATTCTTACTACACTGCCATTCCTGACATGGCAATGTTTTCAGGGTATTATTTGAGCTGATACTCCATTTTCTTACAAGGTAAATAAGATACAACTGTATCATTCTGAACTTTTGCCTTTCATGTATATTATAGAAATGATGTACATATGTTTTTCTTCTGTGATCTCCTGGGGTCATTAATTATGAAAGAAATCTGAATAATTCTGAAAGAATCCCCTGTGATCATTAATTCTGAAAGAAATCTGAATGATTGCCAGAATGAGGAGGAAAAAGCAATAAAATTCTTACCATTTGGGTCATGGTTTTGGAGGAGGATTGCTGGTGTTATGCTCACTCGGCGCTCTAATTAATCTTATTTGATCTCTAGATCTAAATTAAATTTATCTCAATTAGATGTTAAACGAATAATTAAATGTGTTGGCGTTCATCCAAACTACATAGATCCGATTGTATTAGTGTTAGTTCTTTGAAGTCAAGTACTACTATGGTCGAAGGGAAATCGTTTTAAAGTGATGGCCCAAGTGATACAAGACAGAATACAAATTAATCAATTTTAATGTCTACATGTTTTGTTTGCTCTTATATTCACTTCTGTCGAGTTACAACTTTACCTTGTGAATTTTTTTTACTTCAGAGATGTGGTCCCGTCGATGTTGGCTGTCGAATTTGTGCTGCAGTCCATGCCCACCACGTCCGAGTCTTCGCCCCTTTGTCATCCAACACGAACAGCTGAACAGAGTAGCAGTCGTGATTTGCCAGGTTGGAGAACTGACGCAGCTTGCTGCCACGGAGTGCTGCCCTTCTTCTGTGCCATAAAGCCCCTCGGTCGAAACTTGCAAATCAAAATTGCCGACCCTGTCAATCTCGCTGGGACGACGTCTAGATCATTGTGCTCCACTCACTGTAAGTACCTTGACCTCTGCTTATTCTGAACCATCTATTTATCTGTTTGGGCTGTAATTTGTAAGTTTGCTTTCTTAGTAAAGAACTAAATAAAGCTTTGATGCCGATGACTATTTTCTTGGATAAGATTATATTCTTTAGATTGTGAGCTGACCTATTTGTGATTTCTATCTCAGCTAACTGCATATCTCATAACTAAAGCCATGAACAAGTGCTTCAGTTATGCTGGTGGCAATACATTGCTTGAGGTGACCTCATGTGCAAGATTATCGCCATGGAGGGAGCTGGCACGGAGACATTTGCTCACATCAGTACTATGTATGCATTATTTTTTTACTTGAAGATTAAAGGATTATAAGAACTGAGACCATTGCATGGAAATCAGCTTAGCACCATAATAATGAGGTGGTGTATCATGCAGTCCGGGCAGGATCACCACTGATTGACATCTATCCTTTTTAATCTCCTAAAGCAAGAGTATTTTGGTGGAGGACAATTTATGAAGGCAGGCTTAGCTGTGATTGATAAACCTGAGACTTCTTAGCAACTACTTCCTCTGTAAACTAATATAAGATCATGTAGATGACTTCTTTAGTGTTATAAAAGATCTTATATTAGTTTATAGAGGGAGTACTCAATTATTATGTAACGCTAGATTTTCTCCAACTACACATGTGTTCTGTTTTTCACACTGGTGTACTGTTTTTCTTATTCATCCTTTCAAAAAATTTAGTCTCTAATGATTTGGTATAGCCAACGTGCATACTATCCGGTGTAGGCATCTAATATTTTATTCTTTGTTCCATGATGAGATGATGGATTGTAACAGGGTAGCCATTTCCTTCTCTTTATAACTCTTAGAAAACGAAATGGTTTTGGTTATATGGTTTATATCGATGTTTCATTTGGACCAGGATAAAAAGTACATTCAGAGTGCCCGTTGAACAATCTGAACTTAGATATGAGCACTACTTCTATTAAAATTAAGAGTTGCTGAATATGTCTATCTGAACACTACTTCTATTAAAATTAGAGTACTCTTAAAACTATCTCATTGTGTGATATCGACTGATGTATCTATGATTTGGGTGTCTTTCTTCAGGAGCAGCCTGGTTGGGTGGTGACGTTTCCGAGTGGCCAAGCAAGAGATTTTTTTGGTCTACACCTATGTAGTGGTGACTTCTGCTACAATGTGCATCAACACGAGAACCATGTTCCCGATCATGGTATGGTGCTTAGCATCATCATTTGCTTCCATTTGGTGTAGTTGAAGGGCTCCAAGAGTTTGTGTTGTCAAATGCTACCTCATTTTGGGATGTCCCTCTAACTGGTCCTCCCATTATCTTGGTTTGCAGGACGCTGTTGTGTCCCTCACCGACTCTCTCCTTGCCATCACCGAGAGGGTTGTGCAGGCCACTACTCACGCAACTACTTTGTAGTGTGGAGCATGCCATTGAGATAGACCAAAAGAAGAACATCGCCGGCAACAACACCAATGGGGGCCTCCCTGGTTGCCACCACCGCCGCTGCCGTTGTCGCCCTCCCCGCCGCCACACACCACACTGCCAGATAGGTATGTGTGCTTTTCCCTTGCCCCCTGCTTATTGCACTCAGGATGTGTTGGTGCCATGCTTTGCCTATATGTGATCTCCTATTCTGTTGTAAAATTCTTTTTGCTTATGATTTCTTACTGTAGTGTGAAATTTTAATTGCTTGGGTTGTTACTGCTATGAAAATATATTGCTATATTTAGGTTTGTTACTTTAGTCTCTCTTCCTCCCTTGTTTTATAATGGTATGAAATTCTATTTTGCTGAAAGATCGAAGAGATTCTTTTTTAACACAATCTGTGTCATGAGGACTGAATTACATGTAGCTATGATATCTTTTAATTTTGATCATCTGTATTTTACAAGAGTTCCAGTGTATATTTATTTTTCATCCTTATCAGAATAAGGATGCACCTTGAATTATATGCAGTTTTCAAGACCATCGTTTGGAATTTTATGCAGTTTCTTTTGATGAAAATATTTAGTTTGTTGTAAAATTCCAATAAATACGATTCTGGATGAGGACAGAATAATGTGTAGCTATGATGGATGTTCTTATTCCAGTAACTCATCATCCGGAGATAATAGTAAGATGAATTATCAATTATGGCTTTCTTTCAATATATCATACTGAACCTTTATCCTTTGGGCAGCACTTGCATGCAATGGGCTTTGGCGCTCTTGGTCTTTTTAGTTTTTTCTGAACCTTGGGAATATAAACCATATCTTAGCAGGTTGGATATTGATGACACAGGTGGCGTGTGGCAAGCCGCACACAAGACTCATGGGAGAATCCTTGACTCCTCGGAGTTTAGAAATTCCTGCCTGTCGGGTGTTTTTTTTATGCGCATGCTTTTTTATGCGTTCTCGGCCGTCGGATTTGCCTCCTGGATGACCTCGGTCGTAGGATCAAAGTTGAGCATTGTAGATTGAAATAGTGTCAAACAAGGAAGCCACCGCGTGTAATTCTCAAAGCCCATCGAGTTGTGATTTTGTGTGTTGGGTGGTAAGTGGCGTCGTGTAGATGGCTGCAAGACAGATAGGGGTGAGGAAGTCGTCTTCTTCTCTTCTTCCTAGTCCACATTTCCCTGATTGAAAAAAAACATTAGCTGCCACTCCCATCGTGCAACCGTCACCATGCTTCCGCCCCTCTTCTCAGTTCCTCTTTCGTCGCTGAGCTCATCGCTGCCGCTACTCTCCCCATCGAGCTTTGCCTCTCGCCATCCTTGGGAGGAGAGTGGCGGACGAAGCTATCGTTGCCTTCCCACTAGGTCGCATCAAAGGACCATGATCTTGTGCATAAGTGAGACTCCATTGCCGGGTTGTGTGTTAGACGCATCCTTCCGAGTGTCGAGAGGTGCCCCTGTAGCATGCTCCTTCTTGGATGCAGCACCCTGCTGCAACACAAGAGTGAGCGGTGGGTCGAGGTGGTCGTGGCCGTGTTGAACAGTTGAAGAGTGGCGGACGAAGCTATCGTTGCCTCCCCACTAGGTTGCATCAAAGGACCATGATCTCGTGCAGAAGTGAGACTCCATTGCCGGGATGTGTGTTAGATGCATCCTTCCGAGTGTCGAGAGGAGCCCTTGTAGCATGCTCCTTCTTGGATGCAGCACCCTGCTGCAACACAAGAGTGAGCGGCGGGTCGAGGTGGTAGTGGCTGTGTTGAACAGTTGAACTTAATGATGTTACTCTTTTGGTACAGAGTGAAATAAATGGTTCTCATGTTACATGTGTTGAACTTGCCTCGAAGTAATGCATCATGCCGTTTGATCTTCCAACGCTTGACCATATCGTTGGGACCGGCACCCTCGCGCCAAGGCGCGTTGCCGGTCTAGTAGAAGATAGGGGAACAACAAATAGCAGTTCGGGAGAACATCGACAGTTCTATTTATTATCAATTCATGTATCACCCAAGTAGCAGCACGAACATACACATTGTGCTCAATATATTACGAAAAATGTAATAAGGAATAAATGAGTAGAACCGATTTGCATTCCAATGAGCAATGAACAAATCTCTTAAATAACTTCTCCTGAGAAGAAGATTTTTGTACTCGTGCCTTTGGCTCACGTTCTAACATCTCCAGCGCTATTGCTTCTCTGCCAACAAAATAATGTAATTATAACAAGAAATTAGCACGGGTACTTGGTAGTGCTATCACTAAGGCCGCGCTTGGAATGGTTGTATTCCAATACGGGGGTGTTTTGTTTACACTTGTATTTTACTCGCCACTGTACAATTTCCGGCTAGAAACAAAACGACCGTCGAGGTCTGTATTTTTTACACCCGTATCTGAAAACGAAACGACGTTCTAAATAGAGCCTAAAGAATTGATTACCTACATTGAGTGTACAATTTTATGATACATACATAAGGAATGTGGAAAAGATTCCATGTGATATTACAATCCACGTCAACAATATATCTCTGACAAGAACGCATCATATATAATTTCTTTTGAATATTACAAACTTTGGTATTCCCGCCGGGCATTATATCACAGGTCAATCAAGTTCTCCACTGACCTCAAAGCCTCATCTCGCTCATGTCGTTTCCCTTGTAGGCAACAACACCTGCAAAGAAGAAAGCTCTTATTGTGCTTAGGAAATAGGAATGAGAAGATACTTGTGAAAAGGCCAAAAGTAAGATCATATGTTTTCTAGCCGAAACAGGCTCAAGTACTTCGCATCGAAATTAAGCTACATCACATGGAAATCAACGTGGAAACATGACAGGAAAAACTACAATTTTTATGGTATAGAAATAGTAACATTGATGCAACAATTTGTTTCTTGGATAAAGGTTGGTTTGCAAGATCTGGAGGTATGTCTAAAAGATTTGGTAAGTAGACATAGCATGTGCTCCAACAACAATCATATGAAACGCGCTGTTTCGATCGTCTGGAGTCGGGGTTAATCAAAATAATCTACTCTTCATTTAGTGGGAAATGTGGCCAGAGGCATCATCCAGTACTCCAGACCTGATCTAACTTGCCCTGTTCCCTGTATCTAATGCGAGCCAATAATTTTTCCTCAATGTGTTATACTGTGTATTTAGGAAAGATATTATCAGGGAAATTATTGGCCTTTGTTCACTCATTGATACAGCAATCGGGTTATGTTTTTCGCGCATTTGAATTGGTGTAAGTCTGTGGAATACATCAACAGACAGTACCATGGGATGAATGATACACATACATATCAATAATTATCATTGGGGATTGTCTAAGAAAGAACGCCTAGTTACATGGATAGTAAAGCATGAAGAGACAGGGCATGGCTGCGCCCGTGAAGAAATTACCATGCATGCAATTGTCAGATGAAGAAAAATCCAAACAAGATATGAGAACGAACCTTCCGAATTAGCCTGAACCGATAGACCAGAAGCAAGATGTACACTGCCTGTACAAAATTAAGACTGACAATAAATCAACGGAATTGTTAGACTGAACATGGAATTGTAGGGAAAATTCTGCAGTAAGGTCGAAGATGGAGGGGCTACATTAGCCAATAACCATAATAGCTGCTGAAGGTGTTACTGCCAGAGGAAGAATGGGAACATGAAAGCGTGAGGGATATATACTGGCGAATGAACTCAAGTAGTACATGTACGTTTTTGAAATAGTAACTGCATCCATTAATCGCCACCGGCAAGTTGCGCGCATTACCTGCCATAAATGAGTAACCAGGAACTGATGCATGGTGGCTTAATTGCGGCGGATCGACTTAAAACGCTAGTCAATGACTGCAACGCTACTTCTCCCTTCTGCGTCAGCTCTCAATGCGTGCATCGCCTCTCCCCCGCATCGATTGGCAAGGTCCGCACCGCGTCGCTCCCTCCGCGTCGGTCTGTCGTACACCCGTACATGTGCTCGATCGGATCCAGGCTCAATTTGTTCGGTGGGCTTCTTGCGAGAGAGAGGGCCCAATTAACTACAGGCCTTCAATTTTGTTACGAGAGTAGCTGCCCACTCCTGTAGCGAGAATCAGTGCGCATGAGTTTGATTTGACGGATGAGAATGCTAATGACCTGAGATGGCTGGAAAAGTGCTCAGTTTTAATGTATCTAAATAAATAGTGTGCCTACAAATCAACACCTTATATCCGAACCTTTATCCTAACCAGTAGCCCAATTAAATTGCCCAACTATAACTTATTAAGCTGAACTCTTGAATATGGCATTGTGTTATTCTTGGGAAAATATTTTATCTCATTCATCTAGCGAAAACATGTGGTATCACCATGCGAGAGAAAAAAACTATATGTTACACCTAGGCTACGCCAGAATCATGTGAGAGGCACCCATACTTTTGGAGTCATGCAAGTTGTTGCATTGGTGGACAACGGGGTTCAGGAGCAAATCCCAAAGTTTGACAGTTTATAGATGATAACAGATCACAAGCCGTGTGATCTTGGCATTGCAACGCGGTACCCATCATTCGTACATAGCTCAATGTTTGTTAGATCTTTTAGGAATTATGGTTTATATGAGACAGTGGAGTAAACCAAACATACTTTATACCTATATAACAATCTTTTTTAGTGATCCAACAACTAAAGGATGCCATCGAAAGAGAGTAGTCTTACATCGTCGGCTTCTATCATGGCAAAAGACAGCCTGGTCTACCTTTAGTTTATTGTCACAGAGTAATTGAATGCACTTGATGATACAATAGTGGGTGTAACCGTCTCTGGAAACGGTTGCAATGGTTCTTTCAACCAGTTTGGTTCGCATGCCAATATTAGATTATGTGGTCAAGCTATGCAATCTTGTTTCCAACCCTTATAGCCATGTTTTGCCGTAAAACTTTTGATAATCAGTAACTTGGAGTTAATTTTATGTTTAAAATGGTTGTGTGCTTCCTATAATACGGAGATACCGGTATCCCCTTTTCAGAAAAAAGGGGATGATACAAGAGTTGAAATGGTCCGAGAACTACTCATCGGCATAATGGTGGCTGAGCTGACATGGCGTATACGATGTATCAAGTGACGAACCAAGGAGAAATGCTGCTTAAATATGAACATGCATAATGCATGCCAGTTCTACATATTGCTCCAAAAAGCAAGTTATACACACAACATCACTACTAGTTACCAAATAAGCATGTAACTGGGCAGATCCTATTTGGCGCTTCAGGCGCCCGTTATTGTCCATTTTGCAAACGTGCGCCTGAAGCGCTCCAAGCTAGGCCGACCCGTTTAGTTATATTTCCATTTTCCTTTTTCTTTCTTTTACTTAAATTTCATGCTTTTATCAAAATCGGTGAAGTTAAAAAAAATGATGAACCTTTCCAACTTTGTAAACTTTTCACAGAATTGATGAACTTTTTTCAAAATCAATGATTTTTACAGAAAGTTTTGCAAAATGGAAGAATTTGTTTTCAAATACGATGAACTTTTTTCAATTTTAATGTTGTTTTTCAAAATCAATGAACATTTTTTTGAAAATCGGTGAACTTTTTTCCTAATCATTAAACTTTTTTCAACAATGTTGAATTTTTCTAAAATTGATAAATTTTGTTTTTCAAATGCAAGTTTTTTATAGTTGATGAACCTTTTCAAATTTGCTGAATTTTTTTCCAATTTGATGAACCTTTTTCAAATTGATGAACTTTTTTCAAGTTCACGAATTGTTTTCAAGATCCGTGAACTTTTTGGAATTCACAATTTATTTTCGTTTTTTTGCGTTTTTTCTGACTTTTTCCTTTTTTTTTCTCAAATGTGAACATGTGCGCCAAATAGGCATGGGCAAGAAGGGGTAATGTGGCCCAACTGTCTCTTTTGAGCCGAATGGGCTAGTTATGATTTTCTTTATTTCTATTGGGGCAACATTACATACAACTAGTTTTTTAAGATTTTCTCCGATAAATGCTAAACACAAATCCTTTCGAATAAATCCCCTTCAATGAAAGTAAAGAAGAGATGTGATTGATAGTGCAACAAAAGAAAGAAGGGGAGTTGGATATGCTAAGTACGAGGCTAGCACACATGGATTTCTTATAGTCATCTTTACTATTCAAGGGGAGCTAGCGGTCGTCACAAACCTCATGTGCTGCTATCCCTCTGTTCTTAAACCTGTGCCGACATGTGGGCCTGCTCTACCGTTCCTCATGCATAATTTATCTACCTTTTCCCGGCATCTGGCCAACCACTTGAGCAATAATAGTTATAAAATTATAATTTTTTTACTAACATTTACATATAAAAAGTCAAAATTGCACCTTGAATATTTTATCCATACCTAAAACTCCATGTTCTATGCAATGAAGACAATAATTGTCATACATATTTCCTCTTGTTGGTTTCACATCATTAGTGTATAATATAGAAATTAGCTTTACCAACTCCTTTTAATATTTAATATGGGGACTTATTTGATTCAGATCCTACTATAAAAGCATTATTTATATGTTACCACACAAAATTTGTTTTCACGTTGCTGGAAGCATAAAACAATAGAGATTGAGACTTGGATCGATGGAGTAGAATAGAGGCCTAGGAGAAGACAGTGTCTCATGCTGTTCTTCTCAATACACTACTGGAAAAAGGCTTATAGGTGGCCTCAACTTATTGGCAGGCTCCAACAAAAACCCGCCACAATTATTTTGAAAAAGTTCCCATGTTAGGTAGAAATTAGCGCTCACCACTGCACGTCCTGCAGCAGCGGCAGGCAAAATATAAAACTCACTACTTATAAACTCTTCCAAATTTGCTCGCAGGCTAAAAACAACAGTGTCGGGTGCGCCGGTTGGCCCCGCCACTGGAACATCACAAACCAGCGGCAGACATAGTATTTGCCCGTCACTGCAGTATTTCGGCAACCCCTGGATTTTTTTTCAAGTTTACAAATATTTGAAGTGGTGGGTGTTACAAGCCGCGTGCCAAACATAGTGTATGCCCAAAAAATCCTTGAAAAGCTGTTCGAAAATTTAAGCATGGGACTTTTAATGGTGTGTGTTAGTCATATAAAAATTTTGAATTTGAAATGAGTTAGAAAAAAATAAGTTTTTATGTCGCAGGCGCCGGTTTCCGTTCAAAAGTCTTATACTTCGTCGGGTAGTGTTCAATTTGTACATGAGGTGCACCATGTTTTTACCGTAACACTCTCAAATTTTTACCTAACCCTATATGGATGAGATAAAGACACCATGCAAAGTTTCATCCCTTTCAGAACTCTTTTGCACAAAATTTCTTACTGAAGAGTGTTTTTCCCTTTTAGTGGTCGAAAAATTAGGTAATGCTTCGGAAATAGCAAACGAACTCAAATAGTTTCAAATTTGAGAATGAGAATTCCAATGGTGTGTGTACGTCATATAAAAAGTTTGAATTTGAAATGAGTGCAAAAAATGGAGTTGTGTGTGGCAGGCGGCGGTTTTCGTTCAAAAGTATGATACTTTGTCGGAGAGTGTTCAGTCATAAGGTGCACCAAGTTTTTGCTGCAACGCTCTTAAATTTTTTAACACCCTAGCTGGATGAGTTGAAGATACACTAGTAGAAAAAGGGTCATTTGTCCCGGTTCGTAAGGCCCATCTGTCCCGGTTGCGGATCTGGGACTAAAGTGTCGTTACTAAAGTCCTAGGCCTTTAGTCCCGGTTCTTATACGAACCGGGATAGATAGGCCTCCACGTGGCCGCTGCGGCGAGCCCAGGAAGGAGGGCCTTTGGTCCCTGTTGGTGGCACCAACCGGGACCAAAAGGCATCCACGCGTCAGCAGCTTGCAGAAGCTGAGGCTTTTGTTTTTTAAAGGGGGTGGTTTAGGGGTTTTGGAGGTTAATTTAGGTTGTTAGCTAGCTAATAGAGAGAAGTGTCCTCTCTTATCTTCGTGCTTGGTTGACGCTACGTACTATACGTATAGAGAGGCCCTCGACACGCTAGCTAGTAAGCAAATGAAGGAAACCATTAAGTACATAAGTTCGTCATGAACATATGCATACCGAGAGAAGTGATATCGACCTCTCCTTCTTCGAGAGATTGGGCGAACAACAAGTTTTCGTATATCTATCCGACGCTACTGGCTACATATATACAATATTAAGATCTCTTACAATATAATCCCCTAATTATATATGAACTCGGCTGCAACATGGTATTCTCCGTCTTTATTGATGACGTGGTCAAGAAAGAATCCCGCTAATTCCTCTTGAATTGCTTTGATGTGATCTTGTGGTAGGAGTTCATTCTGCATCTGCCACATCTAATTTGAAGAAGGGGCTGGTTGATACATATATATGAATGAAACTCAACAGAAATGATGGTGCAATAAAATGAAATTGTGAATATTATTGCTTACGCACCTCATATTGGCTTTTAGAGTAGCCCCGCTTATTTTTGCAAGTCGCATTGTAGATGAACTCGCACATGTAGTATCCACAGTAATCATTCCCTTCTTCCTGCCACAAGCACTTTACGAGAAATAGAGGTCAATCAAACTGATAATGAAAGCATTATAAATGGCATTGATGAAAGTAGCTAGAATCAACAGGAGATGCGCGGAACTAGCTAGCTAGTAGTACTTACTTTCGGGTATGTAAATCGCAGCTCCCTCGGCAGCCCTTGAGATTGTGCGGTGAATACTTTCCAAACCCTGCGAGACAAAGAAAATAATTACTTGATATCAGGAAAAAATGAACAAAAAGTTACCGATATGGTGCAATAATGATCGGTTGAACTTACTTGTTGAGAATTTTAGTCATGTCCGCATAGGTCTCGGGATCTTTTCGTCTCGAGTCTAAGAAGATTGCTAGTCCCTGCTCAAACTTAATCTCCAGGAGAATATAGTGGTACCTGCACACGCATGCATAACTCATCAATTACATTACTATAACCTCGAGTAATAAGGGAAAGCGAATATGCACAAGACAGTAACACTCACTTGCATTCGTAAGGAAAGAGTATTATATCTTTGTTTTGATTTTTACCAACGATTTGAGCAAGTTGGCCTCGGTTTCTTTGGCTTGATGTTTAACTGAATATTCATCTATGAGATTTGTGTTAATGAACCCAATATCATACATTTCTTCTTTTCTGCATTCGGCGATCTTCAATCTGCACAATATAGTGAGGGTAAATATAAATACATGCAACGAAGGAGCTGAGTTATATATAGAGAGTTAATGACAGAAGTAGTACTTACAGACAGTAGCAAGTGACCGTTAATTTATCGATGGCCTTTTGATTGAAAAAGGCGAAAAACTCCGCAAATGGAACATACAACAGATCAATTCCAACGAGGTCGTGCTCCTCTTTAACTCTCAGCGTCAAAGTATTCGTCCCCCCAGACTCTCTGCAGGTTTTGATGTACCAATCATGGAATCTTCACATCATCATTGTTAGAGATCTTTCATCTTTGACGAGAGGCTTCCCGTAATGGTATTTGTGTTCGTGCACCTCCAAGAAATCATAATGTACATCGTCGGGCAGATAATCTTCAAGATTTGTATAACCGGGCACCATCCTCTGATCATTAGTGACGATATCGCTAGACACCTTGAGTGGGGGGCACGATTGGTTCGCTTGTTCGCCGAGCTGGGCAATTTTCTCCCAGCTCGTCGTTCTGCTAACCTTCGATGACTGAGAGTACTTCCCGACCGCTCTGCTTCCTTATATACCTTTTCAGTAATGCGCTCATAGTTGTTTTTCGGCAGAGACGGTGGTGGTTTCTTCAGGGCATCGATAGTGCGCTTTACTTTCACCGGATCCATCTTCTTCTCCGGAGGTGGATGTTTCTTTACTTTCACCGCTTCAAAGAAGTTTGTCACTTCGGCTTGCACGATCTCCGGAGCAGACGGAGCGGCTGCGGCTGTCTTCTTTCGTGCTTGCTTATGTGACGCCCGGATACTTAAGCTACAGTAAACCACTGTTAATGATGCCACGTCAGCACAATTACTGTTGCTAATCTCGCGTTAGTTCGAAACTGATTCAAATTCAAATTCAAAATCAAATCAAACGGTAAAAGTTTTCAAACTTTAAAACTAAAATATTCGAGTTGTGCCAAATAATGCAAAGTTAATTGTGGTGAAGAAACCCCACTTTTATAAAATGTTTTAATACCCTAAAATGATTAAAACAGTAGGTAAAATAGTTAAATAAATGCATTTTGGGTTTTATAAAATACTAACCTATTTTGTTCAGGGATAAAACCTTTCGTGGCAGTAGTTATAATTGTAACTCTATTTTAGCTATGGGTTTCACTTTTTGTAAAACTATAAACTATTATATAAGAAAAATAAAACAGAACAGAAAATAAATAAAAGAAAGAAAATACAAAAGAGAAACAGAAAAGAAAGAAAGAAAAGGAAGACCCCTTGCTGGGCCGTGGCCCAGCTGGCCATCGGGCCCCCAGGCCGGCCCAGGCGCGCCCCTCCTCTGCATAACCCCCTCCCACCGAACCCTAACCCCCCGTCGCCCCACTTCCCCCCCTCTCGATCCAATCTGGAACGAGGAGCCCCCCCCCACGATCCCCCTCATCTCTCCCCTCTCCTCCTCGATCTGGATCGGGGCAGTTGCCCCGGCCCCGTTGAACGCCGCCCGCAACCCCAGGATCGCCGCACGCCTCGCCTTACTCCACT
>NC_041381.1:569302315-569303269 GCF_002162155.2 Triticum dicoccoides | reverse complement strand
CGTCGTTCGTCACCGTGTGCACGCCCGCTGCCGCTGCCCCTGTCCACCTCCGCCCACCGTGGCCCTCGTGCCCCGCTGCGGCAGCCCCCGCCGTGGCCACGGCCACGCCCCGCCCTGGGCAGGTTACGGGCGCCCGTCGCCGTTACGCCCGCGCCCAGCGCCCCCGCCTGTTCGGGTTGCGCCCGTAAACCGCATACCCGCAAAGGCCCCTATGGCCCTATGACACATGGGCCCCGCCCAGATAACGTTTTAATAAAAAAAAGAATAAAAAAACAATAATAAAAATAAATAAATAGATAATAATAATTAAATTAATTAATTAATTAACGAATTATTTAAGTTAATTAATCACAATTAGATTAACCTAATTAACTGATAGTTAATTAATTAAACAATGACAGTGGGGCCCACCCACTAATTAATTGTGATTAGTTTAATTAATCTGTTAATTAAACGTGTCACTGACCAGTGGGACCCACTGGTCAGGTTGACCAGTCAACTCTGTTGACTGCTGATGTCAGCATGACATCATGCTGATGTCATTAAATCATTTTCGAATTAATTAAATAATTAATTAAAATTCAGAAATTAATAAAATCTTTAGAAAATCATATCTTTTAATCCATAACTCGGATTAAAATATTTTCAACATGAAAGTTGCTCAGAACGACGAGACGATTCCGGATTCGCAACCCGTTCGTCCGACACACCCCCCTAACCTATCGAACTCACAACTTTCCCCCTTCGGCTCCTCTGCCCGAAAACGCGAAACACCGGGGATATTTTCCCGGATGTTTTCCCCCTTCACTGGTATCACCTATCCCTGCGTTAGATCACCTCTAGCACCATATTTGTCATGTTATGCTTTGATTGCTCTGTTATTTATTATGTTCCCCCGCCATTACTTTTTCCGGTAGACCCCGAGGCCGCTGCCGGTACCCCCTGTGATCGACT
>NC_041381.1:569295702-569302043 GCF_002162155.2 Triticum dicoccoides | reverse complement strand
TATCGCCTACTCTTCTCTATACTGCTTGCATTAGAGTAGTGTAGCATGTTACTGCTTTCTGTTATACCTATCCTAATGCATAGCCTGTCCTTGTTACTACTGTTGTTACCTTTACCTACAATCCTATATGCTTAGTATAGGATGCTAGTATTCCATCTGTGGCCCTACATTCTTGTCCGTCTGCCGTGCTATACTATCGGGCCGTGATCACTCGGGAGGTGATCACGGGTATATACTACTTTATACATGATACATGTGGAGACTAAAGTCGGGTCGGCTGGTGGAGCACCCGCGAGTGGATCTTTGAGGCGGAGCGACAGGGTAGGTTGAGACCGCCTAGGAGAGAGGTGGGCCTGGCCCTGTTCGGCGTTCGCGGATATTTAACACGCTTAACGAGATCTTGGTATTTGATCTGAGTTGGCTACGAGCCTATATGCACTAACCATCTACGTGGGAGTAGTTATGGGTATCCCGACATCGTGGTATCAGCCGAAGCACTTCGTGACGCCAGCGACTGAGCGGCGCGCGCCGGATTGGACTGGAAGGCCACTAGGCTAGGTCTGCTTCCGGCCGCGTTCGCAACGTGCAGGTGTGCATTGGGCGATGGGCCCAGACCCCTGTGCGCTTAGGTTTAGACCAGCGTGCTGGCCTCTCTGTTGAGCCTAGGTAGGGCTGCGACGTGTTGATCTTCCGCGGCCAGGCATGACCCAGGAAAGTGTGTCCGGCCAAATGGGATCAAGCGTGCTGGGTAAGATGGTGCACCCCTGCAGGGAAGTTAATCTATTCGAATAGCCGTGATCTTCAGTAACAGGACGACTTGGAGTTGTACCTTGACCTTATGACAACTAGAACCGGATACTTAATAAAACACACCCTTCTAAGTTCCACAGACAACCCGGTGATCGCTTTTCTACAGGGCGACGAGGAGAGGATCGCCGGGTAGGTTATGCTATGCGATGCTACCTGGAGATGCTACTTGGAGATGCTACTGGAGATGCTACTTGGAGATGCTACTTGGAGATGCTACTTGGAGGACTTCAATCTACTCTCTTCTACATGCTGCAAGACGGAGGCTGCCAGAAGCGTAGTCTTCGACAGGATTAGCTATCCCCCTCTTATTCTGGCATTCTGCAGTTCAGTCCACCGATATGGCCCTTTACACATATACCCATGCATATGTAGTGTAGCTCCTTGCTTGCGAGTACTTTGGATGAGTATTCACGGTTGCTTTTCTCCCTCTTTTCCCCTTTTCCCTTCTACCTGGTTGTCGCAACCAGATGCTGGAGCCCTAGAGCCAGACGCCGCCGTCGACGACGACTACTACCCCGGAGGTGCCTACTACTACGTGCAGCCCGCTGACGACGACCAGGAGTAGTTAGGAGGATCCCAGGCAGGAGGCCTGCGCCTCTTTCGATCTGTATCCCAGTTTGTGCTAGCCTTCTTAAGGCAAACTTGTTTAACTTATGTCTGTACTCAGATATTGTTGCTTCCGTTGACTCGTCTATGATCGAGCACTTGTATTCGAGCCCTCGAGGCCCCTGGCTTGTATTATGATGCTTGTGTGGCTTATTTTATTTTTAGAGTTGTGTTGTGATATCTTCCCGTGAGTCCCTGATCTTGATCGTACACGTTTGCATGTATGATTAGTGTACGATTGAATCGGGGGCGTCACAAGTTGGTATCAGAGCCGACTGCCTGTAGGAATCCCCCTTCCAACTCCTTGGACGAAGTCGAGTCTAGACATTGAAAAACTTTTACTAACATGGTTGTGTGGCCCATGGGCCCACGTCGCCATCTGGTGGTAGTAGGATCTTTTACTCCTCGACCTATACTCTAGGGCTCTGACATCTCTTCTATTCGGGTTAAATGAATTTTACTAAATCTAACAATAGGATCTCGTTATCATTTTCACCCGGAGAGCCCCTTATTACTGATGATCGTCCGAGAACTTGTGTTCATCGCGTTTGCAAATTCACCTTCCACCGCAAACCCTTATGGATAACTACTTGCATTTGTTATTCTTACCTTCATCCCCAGTGGTCTTGTTATTACAAGATACCCTGAAAAACTCGTCGTGGTTTCGATAATCCCTTGAGCTTACTGCCTTGCTGTTCTTGTCACTTGAATACCCCTACGGTTAATTCTCGCATTTATCGAGTATCCGCCCATCCCCCAGTTGTTCATGTGTTACACAAAAGTCTTCAAAATACCACCCGATATTCCGAAAATCCTCAGCAACCTATTGCTCTGGAATTTCTTGTTTGCTTTCATTATGATTAATCCCATAAGTATAGAAATCTTATAGACATTCCTTGTCATTATCATTTTGAGTCTGTTGACTCAATATGTTGCGAATACACGCAATCATCATTGATCCTTATAAATTACCTTTCCGGCTGAGCTTCCATTCTTTTAACTGGAATTGGTTCTCGACCAATCCAATTGTCTTTGATTGTACCCTAAGGCTATTCAACTTGTCCACCCCTAATCAGAGCCTTGCTTTTGATCCCTTGATTTGGAAATCATAATTCCTTTGCATTTGACGATTGAGATAGTCAGTTGTTTCTATAATCTGCTCCCTCTAGTTGAGTACCGATGCTCACGTCAGATCCCTTGTGGACCACCAGATCCTTTGTTGGATTTTATCTGACAACGCCCTTCATATTCAATAAACTTGTGAGCCTTTTCTCGGATACATAATGCCTTTGGTAAATTGTATCGTCTGCTTTCTCAACCATGCTCTGCCTTCGAGCTTGAGTTAATTACTTCTAAAGATTGTGGTATATGTCTCTAAGAAGCCCCTATGGGTTGAACATATGCCTTCTCTAAACCGTGTGAACCCGAAAGTTTTCACGAGTCATACTTATCTGGTATTGCACCAAGTAAAACTTTCAACAACTAATGTCATCTTCGAAATACGAGAGGTGAATGGAAGATTATGCATTGAGGAAGTGGGAGTCGACCTTAAACTTTGAGTTCATGCCCATGGATGCGATGTATATCCTATCATGGAAGCTTCTTGTAATAATAACTTTTTCCTTGATAGCTAACATATGGTATCTGTGAATTGATCCCTTGCAACCGTGGTTCCAACCATGATTGTTCTTCTTTGATTCCATTTCTTGGATAAGTTAAAACAATTGTCTCCTATGGATCAATACACCAATCCAACCTTTACTTTGATCTTGTGTCGAGTATTACCCCCCTGGTATCTCGAGATTATCATGGAACTGCATTACTTCTTATGAGTTCTTCATCAAGTGCTACCTTCCCACTGATTCCAATTTTTCACGGGCTTTGAGTTATTGAACACTCAAAGACACCGATAACTGAACCGAGTCCGCTCTACGGTTCAACAACTCTTCAGTAAGCTTCTATAAGTACGAGTTTGTACCCGATCACGCCATTCCTAGCCTGTTTGGCTATATCATTGTCGTGACGATTCTAATTGTGCTACCTGGCCCTTATTCTCGGAGCACCAATTTTCGACGATGAACTAACCTCACGTCGATCCTCATCGCCATATCATTTCGCCTTGAACAACAAGCTTGGTTTCGAGTTTGTGTCGTACCCTTGGTTCCAATAACCTTTCACTTCATCATTACTTGACTTGATGTCGTCACCGATCGATTACATCTTCATGAAATCTCGTGACAAAGGTGTCGCGATCATCAACATTCTGAGCTCATCCAGGATATCAATTGAATTCATGATGAGAAATACCATCCTTGCCCTCGATGAATTGTATTATCATTGACCACTTTATTGCCTTCCCACCAACACAAGCTTGTTCATGCTAGGTGTAATACCTTGAGTTCCTTGCTACCCAGCATTTGATCTTCCTTACCTCGGAAGTATTACCATCTCTTTTTGTCAAGAATGTGGTGGGAATTTCACCACCTCTTAAGAATTCTTGATATCAAAATGCTTCTTGCCATCTTCCTTCATTTCTTGGTCCCCGTGTTAATTCCAACAAGTGAACGGTGTTGTTTGGATTCTTTCCTTCTAGCAACCCTATTTCTTTGAAGTTAATGGTCGAAAGTTCATTCTTAGGCTATCGATTATTGAATCACCATTCTGACATTGGTTGTGCAACCCAACCCATATTTCGGGCGCACCTTTCAACCAATGTTTAATTGGGTATGTTCTTCTTGGGTATACCTCATTATATTATCTGATCTGACAAATGTTATTTCCTTGTTCACATAATTGTGGAAATCCATCTTTTGAAAATCTCAATGGATTGTCGCTGAGTCCATCAGCCACCTCCTCATCCTCAACTTGGTTTAATGATTAACTATTGCTTCAAGAACCCGCTCCCATAGTTCATTTCCCGAGAATCTTGCAATGTCATTTCGTCGATTTGCGTTGCACCTTTCCTTCTCAGGTATCCTAAGTCCGAGGTATCCTGACACCAATCAGATCTGAATCTCGGTCAGATATGATGGTTGGGAGAACTTTCCAAGAGTTATGATGTTGATCCTTTGATGACCCGGTAACATGATGTCATGCCTAGCACCCCCCCCCCCCGGCTGGAGGACCTATCATTATAGATACCCTTTTCAGCAAGGTTATCCATTCGTCCATGAGGAAATTGTAAGACTTATTCTACAAGTTATTCCTGATGGATCCTTCGTGTTTCCAAAGTCTGATCTTCACCTGAAGACCATGTCAATGCTATCTCGAAGCATGTCAATGGTACTCTGATTTTCAACAGGAACATTTGAAGCACGATGCTAAATTTTATTTATCACTTATCCTAACACCGTTGTATGGGTAATATCATGAGATTCCTTCCCCCTTACCTAAATGGTTTTCTACTTTGTATCCTGTCATGGATATCTTGCTCTGCTTGTCCTTGGGAAGGATATAACCTTGAAATATGTGTTTAAACATAATTTCCTTCCACTGTTGGTTTAACCTTTCTTGTGAACTATATGATTTGAGCAGTAATATTCTCCTGCTTATGTAAACACCTCGTTGTACAATTCTGTCAGTAAGACCCTGTTACTTTTGTTGATGACATTCTGGTAACCACCGATGGACGAGAACTTCGCCTACTGGTCCGCCTCGTTCAACGAGCAGGAAAATGGTTCTCTTGGTCCCTCGCCCTTGGTACCGACATTGTTGCTGACATAACTGACATGCTACTCTCTGACATGCCTTGCTATCGTGATCGTACAAGATGTCAGCCCCCCCTTTCTACTTTTAACCCACATGGTGGGCCCATAACCCACAGGTCCCAAGAATGAAACCTGACTCTCCTGTACAACCTGTTGTCAAAGTTATTCCTCGTGCTTGACTTTGTATGTAATTCATGGGCCACTTGCCTGTTGATCTATTCTGGTATCGGACACAATACTTATTCCCGTTGCTCAGAACCCCTTTCGCACTCTGCTTCAGGCAATGAACGATTGCCTATCCGCTTGAAACTTCTTAATGCACCGTCTTACTTTGCTCTAGATAGGTGTAATTTGTTCAACTCGAGAGATACTCATATGTTCATTCTTGGGATACCCCAGATAAATTTCCCTTGTAACCTCCTATCACTGTAGAGCTGCCCCTTACCTATTCGTAAGTACGATGGAGTTCCCCGAAGAAAGGACCACAACTTCATCATGATGCTTTGGAATAAAGAATTGAAGACATCAACGAAAGGGATTAACTTCTTCAAGAAGATCCATTAGAATAACCAGACCCCCCCCTTACTCCCCTCTTAAATCTCGGGACGAGATTTCTTGTAGTGGAGGAGAAGTGTGACGCCCGGATACTTAAGCTACAGTAAACCACTGTTAATGATGCCACGTTAGCACAATTACTGTTGCTAATCTCGCGTTAGTTCGAAACTGATTCAAATTCAAATTCAAAATCAAATCAAACGGTAAAAGTTTTCAAACTTTAAAACTAAAATATTCGAGTTGTGCCAAATAATGCAAAGTTAATTGTGGTGAAGAAACCCCACTTTTATAAAATGTTTTAATACCCTAAAATGATTAAAACAGTAGGTAAAACAGTTAAATAAATGCATTTTGGGTTTTATAAAATACTAAACTATTTTGTTCAGGGATAAAACCTTTCGTGGCAGTAGTTATAATTGTAACTCTATTTTAGCTAGGGGTTTCACTTTTTGTAAAACTATAAACTATTATATAAGAAAAATAAAACAGAACAGAAAATAAATAAAAGAAAGAAAATACAAAAGAGAAACAGAAAAAAAAGAAAAGGAAGACCCCTTGCTGGGCCGTGGCCCAGCTGGCCATCGGGCCCCCAGGCCGGCCCAGGCGCGCCCCCCCTCTGCATAACCCCCTCCCACCGAACCCTAACCCCCCGTCGCCCCACTT
>NC_041381.1:569275619-569294777 GCF_002162155.2 Triticum dicoccoides | reverse complement strand
GCCGCCGTCGTTCGTCACCGTGTGCACGTCCGCTGCCGCTGCCCCTGTCCACCTCCGCCCACCGTGGCCCTCGTGCCCCGCTGCGGCAGCCCCCGCCGTGGCCACGGCCACGCCCCGCCCTGGGCAGGTTACGGGCGCCCGTCGCCGTTACGCCCGCGCCCAGCGCCCCCGCCTGTTCGGGTTGCGCCCGTAAACCGCATACCCGCAAAGGCCCCTATGGCCCTATGACACATGGGCCCCGCCCAGATAACGTTTTAATAAAAAAAAGAATTAAAAAAAACAATAATAAAAATAAATAAATAGATAATAATAATTAAATTAATTAATTAATTAACGAATTATTTAAATTAATTAATCACAATTAGATTAACCTAATTAACTGATAGTTAATTAATCAAACAATGATAGTGGGGCCCACCCCCTAATTAATTGTGATTAGTTTAATTAATCTATTAATTAAACGTGTCACTGGGACCCACTAGTCAGGTTGACCAGTCAACTCTGTTGACTGCTGATGTCAGCATGACATCATGCTGATGTCATTAAATCATTTTCGAATTAATTAAATAATTAATTAAAATTCAGAAATTAATAAAATCTTTAGAAAATCATATCTTTTAATCCGTAACTCGGATTGAAATATTTTCAGCATGAAAGTTGCTCAGAACGACGAGACGATCCCGGATACGCAACCCGTTCGTCCGACACATCCCCCTAACCTATCGAACTCGCAACTTTCCCCCTCCGGCTCCTCTGCCCGAAAACGCGAAACACCGGGGATATTTTCCGGGATGTTTTCCCCCTTCACCGGTATCACCTATCCCTGCGTTAGATCACCTCTAGCACCGTATTTGTCATGTTATGCTTTGATTGCTCTGTTATTTATTATGTTCCCCCGCCGTTACTTTTTCCGGTAGACCCCGAGGCCGCTGCCGGTACCCCCTGTGATCGACTACGGTGTTGACGACCCCTCTCTCTTGCCAGAGCAACCAGGCAAGCCCCCCCCTTGATCACCAGATATCGCCTACTCTTCTCTATACTGCTTGCATTAGAGTAGTGTAGCATGTTACTGCTTTCTGTTATACCTATCCTAATGCATAGCCTGTCCTTGTTACTACTGTTGTTACCTTTACCTGCAATCCTATATGCTTAGTATAGGATGCTAGTATTCCATCTGTGGCCCTACATTCTTGTCCGTCTGCCGTGCTATACTATCGGGCCGTGATCACTCGGGAGGTGATCACGGGTATATACTACTTTATACATGATACATGTGGAGACTAAAGTCGGGTCGGCTGGTGGAGCACCCGCGAGTGGGTCTTTGAGGCGGAGCGACAGGGCAGGTTGAGACCGCCTAGGAGAGAGGTGGGCCTGGCCCTGTTCGGCGTTCGCGGATATTTAACACACTTAACGAGATCTTGGTATTTGATCTGAGTTGGCTACGAGCCTATACGCACTAACCATCTACGTGGGAGTAGTTATGGGTATCCCGACGTCGTGGTATCAGCCGAAGCACTTCGTGACGCCAGCGACTGAGCGGCGCGCGCCGGATTGGACTGGAACGCCACTAGGCTAGGTCTGCTTCCGGCCGCGTTCGCAACGTGCAGGTGTGCATTGGGCGATGGGCCCAGACCCCTGTGCGCTTAGGTTTAGACCGGCGTGCTGGCCTCTCTGTTGAGCCTAGGTAGGGCTGCGACGTGTTGATCTTCCGCGGCCGGGCATGACCCAGGAAAGTGTGTCCGGCCAAATGGGATCAAGCGTGCTGGGTAAGATGGTGCACCCCTGCAGGGAAGTTAATCTATTCGAATAGCCGTGATCTTCGGTAACAGGACGACTTGGAGTTGTACCTTGACCTTATGACAACTAGAACCGGATACTTAATGAAACACACCCTTCCAAGTTCCACAGACAACCCGGTGATCGCTTTTCTACAGGGCGACGAGGAGAGGATCGCCGGGTAGGTTATGCTATGCGATGCTACCTGGAGATGCTACTTGGAGATGCTACTGGAGATGCTACTTGGAGATGCTACTTGGAGATGCTACTTGGAGGACTTCAATCTACTCTCTTCTACATGCTGCAAGACGGAGGCTGCCAGAAGCGTAGTCTTCGACAGGATTAGCTATCCCCCTCTTATTCTGGCATTCTGCAGTTCAGTCCACCGATATGGCCCTTTACACATATACCCATGCATATGTAGTGTAGCTCCTTGCTTGCGAGTACTTTGGATGAGTACTCACGGTTGCTTTTCTCCCTCTTTTCCCCTTTTCCCTTCTACCTGGTTGTCGCAACCAGATGCTGGAGCCCTGGAGCCAGACGCCGCCGTCGACGACGACTACTACCCCGGAGGTGCCTACTACTACGTGCAGCCCGCTGACGACGACCAGGAGTAGTTAGGAGGATCCTAGGCAGGAGGCCTGCGCCTCTTTCGATCTGTATCCCAGTTTGTGCTAGCCTTCTTAAGGCAAACTTGTTTAACTTATGTCTGTACTCAGATATTGTTGCTTCCGCTGACTCGTCTATGATCGAGCACTTGTATTCGAGCCTTCGAGGCCCCTGGCTTGTATTATGATGCTTGTATGGCTTATTTTATTTTTAGAGTTGTCTTGTGATATCTTCCCGTGAGTCCCTGATCTTGATCATACACGTTTGCGTGTATGATTAGTGTACGATTGAATCGGGGGCGTCACAGCTTACAAGGCGGAGGAGAAGGACTACCACGCGCCAGAGCAGCCGGAGCGGCAGCGGGTATCTTCCGCCCTTGCTGGCGAGGTGGAGAAGGATGAGGCTGGCTCCTCGAGTGCGCCGGCGCAGGCGGAGAAGGAGGCGGAGTGCCGCCATGCATCGCAGAAGGAGGGTGAGTGCCCTGATCACTCGCCGGAGGAGGAGGCAGAGGAGGAGGTAGAGTGCCCTGACTCGCCGGAGGAGGAGGAGGAGGAGGAGGCGTCCAGTTCAGAAGGGTTATGAACTCCTTCCGCCATAGGCATGGAGTCTTCAGAGAAGAACCCAACCGAGTCTCCCATTCACCCGTAGGGTGGTCAAGCTCGAGGTCCTCAAATCCGTCCGTTATTTCATCCACCATCACCCTAGCATATCCTTCTAGAATCGGCTGGCAGTGAAAAGTTGCGCCAGGTTCACGAGGTGCAACAGAGCCAACAACCACCTTGACTTTCAATTTTAGCCATTGCGTCATAAGGTGGCAATGTTGAGACTCCGTGATAGCATCCATGGGGTAGCTAGCAGGAGTCGTGAAGACAGGCTCCTGAAGTAGCTCGGTGGAAGTCACACTGCTTCTCCACTGAGATGGCGGGGTAGCTTCGGCAGGTTGCTTGCTGCGAGCTGCGTCTCGTTCCTCTAGCGCTTGTACCCTTTCGTGCATCGCCTGTATTTGGGTCAACTCCACTTTCCTCTTCCTCCCCCGGTCTTTGTAACCGCCTGCCTCGGGAAACCCAGCCTTCCACGAAATGAAGCCTAGCGTGCCTCGTGTCCGTCCGGGGTGCTCAGGATTCCCGACGGCCTGTGTGAGCTCGTTGTTCTCTCTGTCCGGAACGAACGTCCCTCGTTGTGCTTTTCTGATAAACTCCTGAAGCCTCATGATGGGTGTTTTCAGCTGCTCGTCCATCCAAACGCACTTCCCTATTTCAGGGTCCAATGTTCCCCCAACCCCGAAGAACCAAGTCCTTGAACAGTACGGCTAGCACAATGTCTCTGGTTCGATCCCTTTATCCTGCAGGTCATTCTCAGCATTGTCCCACAACGGCCAGGCTTTCAGGTAGCCACCTGACCCCGTGCGATGGTGATGCTTCTTCTTTGCAACATTTATCTTGTTTGTCGCTAACATCTTCTTGGCCTTCTCAGAATTTTTTTGGGCGACAAATGCGTCCCAGTAATCTTTGATCTTCTCAAATGGGCCGATGAATTCTGGAGTCTTGTCATGGTCGACAAACGTTGATTTCAGCTCATTCTTCCACCTCCTGAATAGCTTAGCCATCTTCTTAAGAGCATGATCCTTGATCAATGGCTCTTTAACTGGCTTCTCCGGATCCTCCTCTGACGGTAGGGTGAAATTTGCCTTCAGCACGGTCCAAAGGTCAGCTTTCTGCCTATCATCGACAAAAGACACCCCAGAGTCTTCGTCCTTAGGCTTAAACCATTGCTCGATGCTGATCATGATCGTGTCCCTTGATACGTCCATTTTGCATCATGCTTTTACATCAATATTTATTGCATTATGGGCTGTCATTACACATTATATCTCAATACTTATGGCCATTCTCTCTTATTTTACAAGGTTTACCATGAAGAGGGGGAATGCCGACAGCTGGAATTCTGGCTGGAAAAGGAGCAAACGTTGGAAACCTATTCTGCACAACTCCAAAAGTTATAAGACTCCATGAAACAACTTTTTGGAATTACTAAGAATTTCTAAGCGAAAGAAATACACCAGGGGGCCACACCCTGTCCAGGAGACAGGGGGGCGCCCCCCCTATAGGGCACGCCCCCTATCTCCTAGGCCCCCTGGTGGGCCTCCGGTGTCCATCTTCTGCTATATTATCGCTTTTACCCTAAAAAAACGTGGGCAAGCTTATGGGTCAAAACTCCGCTGCCACGAGGCGGAACCTTGGCGGAACCAATCTAGGGCTCTGGCGGAGCTGTTCTGCCGGGGACACTTCCCTCCGGGAGGGGGAAATCAACACCAACGTCATCACCAATGATCCTCTCATCGGGAGGGATTCAATCTCCATCAACATCTTCACTAGCACCATCTCCTCTCAAACTCTAGTTCATCTCTTGTATCCAATCTTGTATCCAAAACCACAAATTGGTACCTATGGGTTGCTAGTAGTGTTGATTACTTCTTGTAGTTGATACTTATTGGTTTACTTGGTGGAAGATCATATGTTCAGATCCTTAATGCATATTATTACACCTCTGATTATGAACATGAATATGCTTTGTGAGTAGTTACTTTTGTTCCTGAGGACATGGGTGAAGTCTTGCTATTAGTAGTCATGTGAATTTGGTATTCGTTCGATATTTTGATGAGATGTATGTTGTCTTCTCCTCTAGTGGTGTCATGTGTACGTCGACTACATGACACTTCACCATTATTGGGCCTAGAGGAGGGCATAGGGAAGTAATAAGTAGATGATGGGTTGCTAGAGTGACAGAAGCTTAAACCCTAGTTTATGCGTTGCTTCGCTAGGGGCTGATTTGGATCCACATGTTTCATGCTATGGTTAGGTTTACCTTAAAAAGTACTTTTGTTGTAGTTGCGGATGTATGCAATAGGGGTTAATCATAAGTGGGATGCTTGTCCAAATAAGGGCAGTACCCAAGCACCGGTCCACCCACATATCAAATTATCAAAGTACCGAACGCGAATCATATGAGCATGATGAAAACTAGCTTGACAATAATTCCCATGTGTCCTCGGGAGCTCCTTTCTCATTATTAGAAATTGTCCAGGCTTATCCTTTGCTACATAAAGGATTGGGCCACCTTGCTTCACTTTATTTACTTTGTTTACTTGTTACTCGTTACTATTTATATTATCACAAAACTATCTCTCACCTATAGTTTCAGTGCTTGCACAAAACCTTACTAAAAACCGCTTATCATTTCCTTCTGCTCCTCGTTGGGTTCGACACTCTTACTTATCGAAAGGACTATGATAGATCCCCTACACTTGTGGGTCATCTAGACTCTTTTCTGGCGCTGTTGCCGGGGAGTGTAGCGCTTTTGGTGAGTGGAACTTGGTAAGGAAACATTTATATAGTGTGCTGAATTTTTTTGTTACTTGTCACTATGGAAACTAATCCTTTGAGGGGCTTGTTTGGGGTATCTTCAACCCAACCAGAAGAGCAAAGAGTTGCTCCTCAACCTACTGAACTTTATGAAAATATTTATTTTGAGATTCCTTCGGTATGATAGAGAAACTGCTAGCTAATCCATTTGTAGGAGATGGAACATTGCATCCCGATTTACACCTTATCTTTGTGGATGAAGTTTGTGGATTATTTAAGCTTGCAGGTATTCCCGATGATGTTGTCAAAAGGAAGGTCTTCCCTTTATCTTTGAAGGGAGATGCATTGACATGGTTTAGGCTATGTGATGATACGTGATCTTGGAATTATAAGCGATTGAAGTTGGAATTTCACCAGAAGTTCTATCCTATGCATCTTGTTAATCTTGATCATAATTACATATATAATTTCTGGCCAAAGCATCGCTCAAGCTTGGGGGAGGCTTAAGTCAATGTTGTATTCATGCCCCAATCATGAGCTCTCTCGGGAAATGATTATTCAAAATTTTTATGCTCGACTTTCTCTTGATAATCGCAACCTGCTCGATACTTCCTGTGCTGGTTCTTATATGCTGAAGACTATTGATTTCAAATGGGACTTATTGGAAAGAATTAAACACAAATATGAAGATTGGGGTTCCGACGATGGTATGGAGTCAGGTATGACACCTAAGTTCGATTGTGTTAAATCTTTTATGGATACCCATGTTTTTCGTGGATTTAGCGCTAAGTATGGACTTGACTCTGAGATAGTAGCTTCCTTCTGTGAATCTTTTGCTACTCACGTTGATCTCCCTAAAGAGAAGTGGTTTAAATATAATCCTCATGTTGAAGTTAAAGTAGTTGCACCTATTACAGTCGAAGAAAAGACTGTTACCTATAGTGATCATATTGTTCCTACTGCTTATGTTGAAAAACCTCCTTTTCCTGTTAGGATAAAGGATCATGCTAAAGCTTCGACTGTTGTTCGTAAGAGTAATACTAGGACTTATACACCTCCTGAGAAAATTAATGTTGAACCTAGTATTGCTATGGTTAAAGATCTCTTGGATGAGGACTTAGATGGGCATGTTATTTCTTTCTTGGGCGAGACTGCTAATATTGCTAGACCTGATACTAAGACACGTAGACCTGTCGTAGGCATGCCTATTATTTCTGTTAAAATAGGAGATCATTGTTATCATGGCTTATGTGATATGGGTGCTAGTGCTAGTGCGATACCTTATGATCTTTATAAAGAAATTATGCACGACATTGCACCCATTGAATTAGAAGACATTGATGTTACTATTAAGCTTGCTAATAGGGATACCATTAAACCTATTGGGATTGTTAGAGATGTTGAAGTTTTGTGTCGGAAGGTTAAATACCCTACTGATTTCCTTGTTCTTGGTTCCCCACAAGATGATTTTTGTCCCATTATTTTTGGTAGACCCTTCTTGAATACTGCTAGTGCTAAGATTAATTGTGAAAAGAATATTGCCACTGTTGGCATAGATGGTATGTCTCATGAGTTTAATTTCGCTAAGTTTAGTAGACAACCTCGTGAAAGGGAACCACCTAGCAAGGATGATATTATTGGTCTTGTTTCCATTGCTGTTCCTCCAACTGATCTGTTAGAACAATATTTGCTAGACCATGAAAACGATATGTTTATGAAGGAAAGGGAAGAAATAGATGAAATGTTCCTTAAACAAGAACCTATGCTGAAACATAACCTTCCCGTTGAAATTCTTGGGGATCCCCCTCCACCCAAGGGTGATCCCGTGTTTGAACTCAAACCATTACCTGATAATCTTAAGTATGCTTATCTTGATGAAAAAGAAATATATCCTGTTATTATTAGTGCTAACCTTTCAGAGAAAGAAGAAGAAAGATTATTGAAAACTCTGAAGAAGCACCGAGAAGCTATTGGATATACTCTGGATGATCTTAAGGGCATTAGTCCCACATTATGTCAACACAAGATTTCAGTGGAGAAAGATGCCAAACCAGTTAGAGATCCTCAAAGACGATTAAATCCCAAGATGAAGGAAGTGGTAAGAAAGGAGATACTAAAGCTCCTTGAGGCAGGTATAATTTATCCTGTTGCTGATAGTGAATGGGTAAGCCCTGTCCATTGTGTCCCTAAAAAGGGAGGTATTACCGTTGTTCCTAATGATAAAGATGAATTGATCCTGCAAAGAATTATTACAGGTTATAGGATGGTAATTGATTTTCGTAAGTTAAATAAAGCTACCAAGAGAGATCATTACCCTTTACCTTTTATTGATCAAATGCTAGAAAGGCTATCCAAACACACACATTTTTGCTTTCTAGATGGTTATTATGGTTTCTCTCAGATACCTATGTCAGCGAAGGATCAATCTAAAACTACTTTTACTTGCCCTTTTGGTACTTTTGCTTATAAACGTATGCCTTTTGGTTTATGTAATGCACCTGCTAACTTTCAAAGATGCATGATGGCTACATTCTCTGATTTTCGTGAAAAGATTTGCGAGGTATTCATGGATGACTTCTCCGTCTATGGATCATCTTTTGATGATTGTTTGAGTAACCTTGATCGAGTTTTGCAGAGATGCGAAGACACTAGTCTCGCCCTGAATTGGGAAAAGTGTCACTTTATGGTTAATGAAGGTATTGTCTTGGCGCACAAGATCTCTGAGAGAGGTATTGAAGTTCATAAAGCCAAAGTTGATTCTATTGAAAAGATGCCATGTCCCAAGGACATAAAAGGTATAAGAAGTTTCCTAGGTCATGCCGGTTTTTATAGGAGGTTCATTAAGAACTTTTCTAAAATCTCTAGGCCTCTGACTAATTTATTGCAAAAAGATATTCCTTTTGTCTTTGATGATGATTGTGTAGAAGCGTTTGAAGTGCTTAAGAAATCTTTGATCACTGCACCTATTGTTCAGCCACCTGATTGGAATTTACCTTTTGAAATTATGTGCGATGCTAGTGATTATGTTGTAGGTGCTGTTTTAGGGCAAAGAGTTGATAAGGAATTGAATGTTATCCAGTATGCTAGTAAGACTCTTGATACTGCCTAGAGAAATTATGCTACTACTGAAAAAGAGTTCTTAGCAATTGTGTTTGCATGTGATAAGTTCAGACCTTATATTGTTGATTCCAAAGTTAGTATTCACACAGATCATGCTGCTATTAAATATCTTATGGAAAAGAAAGATGCAAAGCCTAGACTCATTAGATGGGTTCTCTTGCTTCAAGAATTTGACTTGCATATTATTGATAGAAAGGAGCTGAGAACCGCGTTGCAGATAACTTGTCTAGGTTAGACAATGTTCTTGATGACCCACTGCCTATTAATGATAGCTTTCCTAATGAACAATTAGCGGTTGTCAATGCTTCTCGTACTGCTCCTTGGTTTGCTGATTATGCTAATTATATTGTTGCTAAATATTTACCGCCTAGTTTCACATACTAGCAAAAGAAAAAGTTCCTTTATGATTTAAGACATTACTTCTGGGATGATCCACACCTTTATAAAGGAGTAGATGGTGTTATTAGATGTTGTGTGCCTGAGCATGAACAGGAACAGATTCTACGTAAGTGTCACTCTGAATCTTATGGAGGACACCATGCTGGAGATAGAACTGCACACAAGGTACTACAATCTGGTTTTTATTGGCCTACTCTCTTCAAAGATTCTCATAAGTTTGTCTTATCTTGTGATGAATGTCAAAGAATAGGTAACATTAGTAGGCGTCAAGAAATGCCTATGAATTATTCTCTTGTTATTGAACCGTTTGATGTTTGGGGCTTTGATTATATGGGACCTTTTCCTGCCTCTAATGGTTATACACATATTTTAGTTGCTGTTGATTACGTTACTAAGTGGGTAGAAGCTATTCCAACTAGTAGTGCTGATCGTAACACTTCTATTAAAATGCTTAAAGAAGTTATTTTTCCGAGGTTTGGAGTCCCTAGATATCTTATGACTGATGGTGGTTCACATTTTATTCATGGTGCTTTCCGTAAGATGCTTGCTAAGTATGATGTCAATCATAGAATAGCATCTCCTTATGATCCGCAGTCTAGTGGTCAAGTAGAGTTGAGCAATAGAGAGCTCAAATTAATTTTGCAAAAGACTATGAAAAGATCTAGAAAGAATTGGTCCAAAAAACTTGATGATGCATTATGGGCCTATAGAACTGCATACAAAAATCCTATGGGTATGTCTCCCTATAAGATGGTTTATGGAAAAGCGTGTCATTTGCCTCTTGAACTTGAACATAAAGCATATTGGGCTATTAAAGAGCTCAATTATGACTTCAAGCTTGCCGGTGAGAAGAGGTTGTTTGATATTAGCTCACTTGATGAATGGAGAACCCAAGCTTATGAGAATGCCAAGCTATTCAAAGAAAAAGTCAAGCGCTGGCATGATAAAAGGATACAAAAGAGTGAGTTTAACGTAGGTGATTATGTGTTATTATTCAACTCTCGCTTAAGATTTTTTGCAGGAAAGTTTCTCTCTAAATGGGAAGGCTCCTACGTTATCGAGGAGGTATATCGTTCTGGTGCCATAAAGATCAACAACTTCGAAGGCACAAGTCCGAGGGTGGTAAACGGTCAAAGAATTAAACATTATATTTCAGGTAATCCTATTAATTTTGAAACTAATATTATTGAAACCGTAACCCCGAAGGAATACATAAGGGACACTTTCCAGAATGTTCCAGACTCTGAAAAGGAATAGGTATGTGGTACGGTAAGTAAACCGACTCCAAAACAACTCCAATGGCAATTTTTATCTGTTTGGGATTATTTTAGAATTTTAGGAAGAAAGAAGTAGTCTGAAAGGGACACGAGGCCCCCACGAGAGTGGAGGGCACCCCCCTTATTGGGCGTGCCCCCTGTCTCGTGGGCACCTCGTGTGCCTCCCGGACTCCTTTTCTTGCATTACGTATTTTGGTCGGTAAAAATTCATTATATATATACTCCCGAAGGTTTTGACCACCGTATCATGCAAATATCCTCTGTTTTTGTTTCGAGCTATTTCCTGTTGCAGATCAAGAGCAAGATGTCTTCTCAGGAGTCAGTCAGAGAGAGTCGGATGTCTCATCCAGCACCGGTACCAGGAGCAAATAGCCATGTGCATCACTTTGGACCATCAACGGAGGAGGAGATGGAGGCCGATTTGAAAAGGATAGATGCCATGGAGGAAGATCAAGAAGTTACTTCTCGTCCTCAGGAAGAATTCATGATGGGGGAACTACCTCGCTTGGCTATTCCAACTTCGGTGACCTCTTCCAACTTTAGATTTCTCTCTTATGAAAATATGAAAAAGAGTTTCACTTGTTCTCCAGAAGCTATGCATCATCCTTGGGTAAAGGGAGCTTTGGCCGTAACGGGCAAGCTCCGTACAGAAATTATGGACCTCAAACGAAAAGTCAATACGCTCGAGGAGGAGAACCGTATCCTTAAGGGCATCATCGCTAAGAACATCATAACGCCAACCGTGAAGGAGACATAATCACATGGTTATGGGCACTCCCCTTGGCAACTGCCAAGCTTGGGGGAGGTGCCCCGATATCGTATCACCATCACACTCCTATCTTTACCTCTTTATTTAGTTCGATCCTTTTAGTAGCATCTTGATCTAGTAGATTGAAGTTTTGATATCAAGTAGTTTTGAATTTTGCTTAGTGCTCTCTTTTTGTAATCGAGTCTATGAGTTATCTATAATAAAGATTAGTTCCGAGTCAAGGGCTTTTGCTTTGTTGCTATGATCTTGAGAAAAATAAAAAGAATAAAAGAGTTCATATTGATCTTATGGATAGTAATAACTTCAAACATAGAAAGTATGAGGCATAAAGGTTGTTGAGAGTTAATAAACGTAGTTTTGGTCATCATTGCAATCAATAGGAAGTAATAAGGGAAGAGAGGTTCACATATAAATAGACTATCTTGGACATCTTTTATGATTGTGAGCACTCATTAAGTATGACATGCTAAAAGAGTTGACGATGGACAAGGAAGACAATGTAATGGTTTATGTTTTCTCACATCTTAGTTAAAGTATGTTGTCATTGACCTTCCGAACATGTTGAGCTTGCCTCCCCCCTCATGCTAGCCAAATTCCCAGCACCAAGTAGAGATACTACTTGTGCTTCCAAATACCCTTAAACCCAGTTTTGCCATGAGAGTCCACCATATCTACCTATGGATTGAGTAAGATCCTTCAAGTAAGTTGTCATCGGTGCAAGCAATAAAAATTGCTCCTTAAATATGCATGACTTATTAGTGCGGAGAAAATAAGCTTTATACGATCTTGTTATGGAAGCAATAAAAGCGACGGACTGCATAATAAAGGTCCATACACAAGTGACATATAAAGTGACATTCTTTCGTACTAAGATTTTGTGTATCCAACCCTAAAAGTGCATGACAACCTCTGCTTCCCTCTGTGAATGGCCTATCTTTTACTTCATGTTCTTACTTTATGCTTTTATTTTGTGCTTGAGTCAAGGTGATCTTCACCTTTCCCTCTTTCATTTTATCCTTTGGCAAGCTCCTCGTGTTTGAAAGATCGTGATATACATATCCAATTGGATGTTTGTTAGCATGAGATATTATTGTTGACATCACCTAAAGGTGAATACGTTGGGAGGCAACACAATAAGCCCCAATCTTTCTTACCGTCCGTCTGAAACTCCATAACCACAAGTATTGCGTGAGTGTCAGCAATTATAGAAGACTACATGATAGTTGAGTATGTGGACTTGCTGCAAAGCTCTATTGTTCACTCTTTCTGATGTTATGATAAATTGCGATTGCTTCAATGACTGAGATTATAGTTTGTTAGTTTTTAATGAAGTTTGTGAACCATACTTGATATTGTGAATTGATTGTTACATGAGCATAAGAAATTATATAATGGAATCTATACATGTTGCTGTTATAAGAAAGATCATGATGCCCTCATGTCCGTATTTTATTTTTATCGACACCTCTATCTCTAAACATGTGGACATATTTTCCGATTTCGGCTTCCGCTTGAGGACAAGCGAGGTCTAAGCTTGGGGGAGTTGATACGTCCATTTTGCATCATGCTTTTATATCAATATTTATTGCATTATAGGCTGTTATTACACATTATATCTCAATAATTATGGCCATTCTCTCTTATTTTACAAGGTTTACCATGAAGAGGGGGAATGCCGGCAGCTGGAATTCTGGCTGGAAAAGGAGCAAACGTTGGAAACCTATTCTGCAAAACTCCAAAAGTCCTGAAACTCCACGAAACAACCTTTTGGAATTAATAAGAATTTTTGAGCGAAAGAAATACACCAGGGGGCCCACACACTGTCCAGGAGACAGGGGGCGCCCCCCTATAGGGCGCGCCCCCTATCTCCTGGGCCCCCTGGTGGGCCTCCGATGTCCATCTTCTGCTATATCATCGCTTTTACCCTGGAAAAAATTGTGGGCAAGCTTACAGGATGAAACTCCGCTGCCATGAGGCGGAACCTTGGCGGAACCAATCTAGGGCTCTGGTGGAGCTGTTCTGCCGGGGACACATCCCTCCGGGAGGGGGAAATCATCACCAACGTCATCACCAACGATCCTCTCATCGGGAGGGGGTAAATCTCCATCAACATCTTCACCAGCACCATCTCCTCTCAAACCCTAGTTCATCTCTTGTATCCAATCTTGTATCCAAAACCACAAATTGGTACCTGTGGGTTGCTAGTAGTGTTGATTACTTCTTGTAGTTGATACTTATTGGTTTACTTGGTGGAAGATCATATGTTCAGATCCTTAATGCCTATTATTACACCTCTGATTATGAACATGAATATGCTTTGGGAGTAGTTACTTTTGTTCCTGAGGACATGGGTGAAGTCTTGCTATTAGTAGTCATGTGAATTTGGTATTCGTTCGATATTTTGATGAGATGTATGTTGTCTTCTCCTCTAGTGGTGTCATGTGAACGTCGACTACATGACACTTCACCATTATTGGGCCTAGAGGAGGGCATTGGGAAGTAATAAGTAGATGATGGGTTGCTAGAGTGATAGAAGCTTAAACCCTAGTTTATGCGTTGCTTCGTGAGGGGCTGATTTGGATCCACATGTTTCATGCTATGGTTAGGTTTACCTTAATACTTTTGTTGTACTTGCAGATGCTTGCAATAGGGGTTAATCATAAGTGGGTTGCTTGTCCAAGTAAGGGCAGTACCCAAGCACCGGTCCACCCACATATCAAATTATCAAAGTACCAAACGCGAATCATATGAGCATGATGAAAACTAGCTTGACGATAATTCCCATGTATCCTCGGGAGCTCCTTTCTCATTATTAGAAATTGTCCAGGCTTATCCTTTGCTATGTAAAGGATTGGGCCACCTTGCTGCACTTTATTTACTTTGTTTACTTGTTACTCATTACTATTTATCTTATCACAAAACTATCTATCACCTACAATTTCAGTGCTTGCACAAAACCTTACTGAAAACCGCTTATCATTTCCTTCTGCTCCTCGTTCGATTCGACACTCTTACTTATCGAAAGGACTACGATAGATCCCCTACACTTGTGGGTCATCATCCCTAACAAGAACCCCGCACTGAGCAGAAAATGCTTGCTTGGTCCGGAGGGGTTCAATCGGTTGGCCATCGCGATCGATTTCGGTGATTGTGTACCTTTCATCCGAGCGCAACTTTGTCTGCGGGCCTCGTCTCGTTACCGAAGTTTTGCTCGATCCAGAGGGCTAGAAAAGAAGTAAGAAGAGAGTTAATATGTGTACATGCCAAAAACAATTAATGCATCAATTAGCTATAGTCAGTACATGCTTAATTAATATATATACCTGGCCGGACTCCGTTCCGTCACCGGAGCCGTCATCACGGTGTCCTTCTTCCACCGGCATTCGATCACCGGAGCCATCATAATCATGTCCTTCCTCCTCCATTGTTGGATCACCATAGCCTGCTTCTTCACCCTGTCCTTCCAGACCATCGGTTTCGTTGAGAAACGACACGACGACATCACTTCCGGCTACGATTATGTCCCCAACACCGCTTCTGTTGCTTCGTCTCGAGGGTGCTCCATAGTTTCTGCAAATATTTACAACATGGAAATTATTATTCAAACATGACAGTTGGATATATTTACAACATGGCAACAACGCTTCAAGGGTTTGGGGTGGCCTCGATGGCAACACTCTTTTAACTTGGTAAATTTGGGTGGCCTCGAGAGAGTTTGTCGGGTAGGGGCGCGGCGGGAGGGGGTAGGAGACCGACATCATTTTTTTCTAGGGTTTGGGTGTCCTCAAGAGTTTTGGTCGAGCGAGAGGGCCGGGGGGTGCTCCCGTGGTATAAGTTATCGCGGTCGAGAGGGGGTATATATATCAACCGCCCCTCATGTCGAAGTTATCGGGGAGGGGGTTATTTCGACAACGACGACATACATACATGGGAAGGGGGTATATCGACCCCCCCTCATGTTGAAGTTATCGGGAGGGGGTATATCGACAACGACATACCCGATAAAAAATAAGAAGACGAAGAAGAAATAAAAAGAGGAGAAGAAGAAAGGAATAGAGGAGAACATCGAAGAAAAAAAAGAAGAAAAAACAAAAGGAGAAGAAGAAAGGAATAGATGAGAAGAAGAAAAAATAGAAAAAATAGAATTTTTCTATTTTTTCTTCTTCTCCTCTATTCCTTTCTTCTTCTCCTCTTCTTTTTCTTCTTTTTTCCTCTTCTTATTTATTTCTCCTCTTCTTCCTCTCCTCTTCTTCTTTCTTCCTCTTCTTATTTTCTTTTTTCCTATCCTTCTTTTTCTTCTTCTTCCTTCTTAATAGCACTTAGCAACTTTTGCAACGATAGGGGGGGTGGGGGGGGGTGTGCTCCCATGGTTTAAAATCGGTCTATGCACGATAGAAAATTCTTGAAAAATACATCTATGATACCTCGACGTCCCCGCCTCTCTCATGAACAAAAAAAATATATGAATAAAAACAACATCATGTTCTATGAACAAAAAAACATCATATTTTATCCACATCCATGCATACAACATATATGTGATCATCTATGAAAAAAACATCATATTCTATAAAAAATCATCATATATATATATGAACAAAAACAATTATGATAACAAGCATATATATCATCATATATATGAAAAAAGCATATATATGAAAAAAACAAGCATATATATGAAAAAAATGCTAGGGAGGGCGTCGGCCGGACCAAGGTGAGGAGGAGCGCGGGGTCAGCGGCGAGGACGGCGACGGGGCAGTGGGCACGCGCTCGGGGTAGGGGGCCACAGCGATGAAGAGCGGGGCAGGGCGACGGCGACGACGGGGGCAGGCCGGGGCAGCGCACGTCGAGGCAGGGGCGCAGGCGACGACGAGGGCGCGGGCGACGGTGAGGGCACGGGCGACGGTGACGGCGGGGGCGACGGGCGGCATACGGGCAGCCTAGCGGCGTCGTCGAGGCGGCAACTGTGAGATGAGAGTGAAAATTTCCTAAGTATGAACTTATAGAGCAAAGCCTTTAGTCCTGTTTGGTGCCACGATCTGGGACTAAAGGTGGGCATTAGTCCCGGTTGGTGCCACCAACCGGGACCAAACGTCTCTTTTCAGCAGCCGAAAGGGCGGGAAGCAAAGGCCTTTGGTCCTGGTTGGTGGCCCCAACCGGGACGAAATGTGGGGGGGGGGGCATTGGTTCCGGTTGGTGCCACAAACTGGTACCAATGCGCCCCTTTAGTTCCGGTTGGTGGCACCAACCGGGACCAAAGGCCTTGTGCTGCCCACGTCGTGGCCAAAAGTTTAGTCCCACCTTGCTAGTTGAGAGAGCTCGAGAGTGGTTCATAAGCGCTGCTGCGCCAACCCTCTCGAGCTCTTCTCAACTGCAGGCTTTCGGGCCTAATTCGCAATGATGTGCCTATGGGCCTACTGGGCCTTCTGCGGGCCTGAATCCTGGCCCATGGTTGGGTTTCTAGTCATATTTAGACCATGGTGGCCCAGTAGGTGGCACTTTTTTTTTCTTTGTTGCTTTTTTTTCTACTTACAACAAAAAACTTACTGTTGCTATTTTTATTTATTTTACTTTATTAAAGTTTATTTTGTTTCTACTTATTTATTTTATTTTATTTTATTTCTACTTATTTATTTTATTAAAGTTTATTTTATTTTGCTTCTACTTATTTATTTTATTAAAGTTTAATTTATTTTATTTACTTTCTACTTATTTATTAAAGGTTATTTTGTTTCTTACTGCTTTTCATGTTTTGAACAGAAAATACTTTGATAATTTTAGTTGCATAATTTTTTCATAATTTTAGTTTAAAAAACACTAGCAGTTTATAAAAGCTTTTTAGTTCATTCCTTTAGTACCGGTTCTAAGGCTGTTACAAAGACATTTCATTTAGTACCTGTTCATTTAGCACCTTTAGTACCGGTTCGTGGCATTCCAAATGAATTCTGAAAAGGTTGAAAGTTGGCATGGTATCATCATTTCATCCACATAGAATGTGCAAGAAAGTAGAGAGGGTTACGGCAAAAACTGGATGCACTTCATGTACAAAACGGACAATCTCTTTCGAAGTATCAGAGTTTCATACGGAAACTCGTCTGTTACAAAGGGATTTCATTTTATTGAACTTGTTAGAACTCCAGTTTTTTTTGTGCTCAAAATGTACCATTCTAAGCCACATCATCAATTTTCAACCCTTTCTGACTTCATTTGTTATTTTTCATGCATTTACTAATTGTTTTGAGCTATAAGACCCTGAAATTGAAAAGCATACCAAATGAACTCTGAAAAGGTTGAAAGTTGGCATGGTAACATCATTTCATCCACATAGCTTGTCCAAGAAAGTCGAGAGGGTTACCGCAAAAACTGGATGCACTTCGTGTAAAAAACAGACAATCTATTTCGAAGTATCAGAGTTTCATACGGAAACTCGTATGTTACAAAGGGATTTCATTTTTTAAACTTATTTGAACTCGAGACTTTTTCTATGTTCAAAATGCACCATTTGAAGCCACATCATCAATTTTCAACCCTTTCTGACTTCATTTGTTATTTTTCATGCATTTACTTTTTGTTTTGAGCTATAAGACCCTGAAAGTGAAAAGCATTCCAGATGAACTCTGAAAAGGTTGAAAGTTGGAATGGTATCACCATTTCATCCACATAGCATGTGCAAGAAAGTAGAGAGGGTTACGGCAAAAACTGGATGCACTTTGTGTACAAAACGGACAATCTCTTTCGAAGTATTAGGCTTTCATACGGAAACTCGTCTGTTTCAAAGGGATTTCATTTTTTTGAACTTATTTGAACTCCAGACTTTTTCTTTGTTCAGAATGCACCATTCGAAGCCGCATCATCAATTTTCAACCCTTTCTGACTTCATTTGTTATTTTTCATGCATTTACTGATTGTTTTGAGCTATAACATCCTGAAATTGAAAAGCATTCTAGATGAACTCTGAAAAGGTTGAAAGTTGGCATGGTATCAACATTTCAACCACATAGCATGTGCAAGAAAGTAGAGAGGGTTACGGCAAAAACTGGATGCACTTCGTGTACAAAATGGAGAATCTATTTCGAAGTATCAGGGTTTCATACGGAAACTCGTCTGTTACAAAGGGATTTCATTTTTCTAAACTTACTTGAACTGCAGATATTTCTGTGTTCAAAGTGCACCATTCGAAGCCACATCATCAATTTTCAACCCTTTCTGACTTCATTTGTTATTTTTCATGCATTTACTGATTGTTTTGAGCTATAAGACCCTGAAAGTGAAAAGCATTCCAGATGAGCTCTGAAAATGTTGAAAGTTGGCATGGTATCATCATTTCATCCACATAGCACGCGCGATAAAGTAGAGAGGGTTACGGCAAAAACTGGATGCACTTCGTGTACAAAACGGACAATCTCTTTCGAAGTATCAGGGTTTCATGCGGAAACTCGTCTGTTACAAAGGGATTTCATTTTTTTGAACTTATTTGAACTCTAGACTTTTTCTGTGTTAAAAATGCACCATTCGAAGCCACATCATCAATTTTCAACCCTTTCTGACTTCATTTATTATTTTCATGCATTTACTGATTGTTTTGAGCTATAAGACCTTGAAATTGAAAAGCATTCCAGATGAACTCTGAAAAGGTTGAAAGTTGGCATGGTATCATCATTTCATCCACATAGCATGTGCAAGAAAGTAGAGAGGGTTACGGCAAAAACTGGATGCACTTTGTGTAAAAAACGGACAATCTCTTTCGAAGTATTAGGCTTTCATACGGAACTCGTCTGTTTCAAAGGGATTTCATTTTTTTGAACTTATTTGAACTCCAGACTTTTTCTTTGTTCAGAATGCACTA
>NC_041381.1:569270313-569272329 GCF_002162155.2 Triticum dicoccoides | reverse complement strand
GTTTTGAGCTATAAGACCTTGAAATTGAAAAGCATTCCAGATGAACTCTGAAAAGGTTGAAAGTTGGCATGGTATCATCATTTCATCCACATAGCATGTGCAAGAAAGTAGAGAGGGTTACGGCAAAAACTGGATGCACTTTGTGTAAAAAACGGACAATCTCTTTCGAAGTATTAGGCTTTCATACGGAAACTCGTCTGTTTCAAAGGGATTTCATTTTTTTGAACTTATTTGAACTCCAGACTTTTTCTTTGTTCAGAATGCACTATTCGAAGCCACATCGTCAATTTTCAACCTTTTCTGACTTCATTTGTTATTTTTCATGCATTTACTGATTGTTTTGAGCTATAAGATCCTGAAATTGAAAAGCATTCCAGATGAACTCTGAAAAGGTTGAAAGTTGGCATGGTATCATTATTTCAACCACATAGCATGTGCAAGAAAGTAGAGAGGGTTACGGCAAAAACTGGATGCATTTCGTGTACAAAACGGAGAATCTATTTTGAAGTATCAGGGTTTCATACGGAAACTCGTCTGTTTCAAAGGGATTTCATTTTTTTGAACTTAGTTGAACTCCAGACTTTTTCTGTGTTCAAAATGCACCATTCGAAGCCACATCATCAATTTTCAACCCTTTCTGACTTCATTTGTTATTTCTCATGCATTTACTGATTGTTTTGAGCTATAAGACCCTGAAAGTGAAAAGCCTTCCAGATAAGCTCTGAAAAGGTTGAAAGTTGGCATGGTATCATCATTTCATCCACATAGCATGTGCGAGAAAGTAGAGAGGGTTACGGCAAAAACTGGATGCACTTCGTGTACAAAATGGACAATCTCTTTCGAAGTATCAGGGTTTCCTACGGAAACTCGTCTGTTACAAAGGGATTTCATTTTTTTGAACTTATTTGAACTCCAGACTTTTTCTGTGTTCAAAATGCACCATTCGAAGCCACATCATCAATTTTGAACCCTTTCTGACTTCATTTATTGTTTTCATGCATTTACTGATTGTTTTGAGCTATAAGACCTTGAAATTGAAAAGCATTCCAGATGAACTCTGAAAAGATTGAAAGTTGGCATGGTATCATTATTTCATCCACATAGCATGTGCAAGAAAGTAGAGAGGGTTACGGCAAAAACTGGATGCACTTCATGTACAAAACGGACAATCTCTTTCGAAGTATTTGACTTTCATACAGAAACTAGTCTGTTTCAAAGGGATTTCATTTTTTTGAACTTATTTGAACTCCAGACTTTTTGTTTGTTCAGAATGCACCATTCGAAGCCACATCATCAATTTTCAACCCTTTCTGACTTCATTTGTTTTTTTCATGCATTTACTGATTGTTTTGAGCTATAAGATCCTGTAGTTGAAAAGCATTCCAGATGAACTCTGAAAAGGTTGAAAGTTGGCATGGTATCCTCATTTCATCCACATAGCATGCGCAAGAAAGTAGAGAGGGTTACGGCAAAAACTGGATGCACTTCGTGTACAAAAGGGAGAATCTATTTCGAAGTATAAGGCTTTCATACGGAAACTTGTCTGTTTCAAAGGGATTTCATTTTTCTGAACTTATTTGAACTCCAGACTTTTTCTGTGTTCAAAGTGCACCATTCGAAGCCACATCATCAATTTTCAACCCTTTCTGACTTCATTTGTTATTTTTGATGCATTTACTGATTGTTTTGAGCTATAAATCCCTGAAAGTGAAAAGCATTCCAGATGAGCTCTGAAAAGGTTGATAGTTGGCATGGTATCATCATTTCATCCACATAGCATGTGCGAGAAATTAGAGAGGGTTACGGCAAAAACTGGATGCACTTCGTGTACAAAACGGACAATCTCTTTCGAAGTATCAGGGTTTCATACGGAAACTCGTCTGTTACAAAGGGATTTCATTTTTTTGAACTTATTTGAACTCCAGACTTTTTCTGTGTTCAAAATGCACCATTCGAAGGCACATCATCAATTTTCAACCCTTTCTGACTTCATTTATTATTTTCATGCATTTACTA
>NC_041381.1:569269870-569270303 GCF_002162155.2 Triticum dicoccoides | reverse complement strand
TCAATTTTCAACCTTTTCTGACTTCATTTGTTATTTTTCATGCATTTACTGATTGTTTTGAGCTATAAGATCCTGAAATTGAAAAGCATTCCAGATGAACTCTGAAAAGGTTGAAAGTTGGCATGGTATCATTATTTCAACCACATAGCATGTGCAAGAAAGTAGAGAGGGTTACGGCAAAAACTGGATGCATTTCGTGTACAAAACGGAGAATCTATTTTGAAGTATCAGGGTTTCATACGGAAACTCGTCTGTTTCAAAGGGATTTCATTTTTTTGAACTTAGTTGAACTCCAGACTTTTTCTGTGTTCAAAATGCACCATTCGAAGCCACATCATCAATTTTCAACCCTTTCTGACTTCATTTGTTATTTCTCATGCATTTACTGATTGTTTTGAGCTATAAGACCCTGAAAGTGAAAAGCCTTCCAGAT
>NC_041381.1:569267456-569269860 GCF_002162155.2 Triticum dicoccoides | reverse complement strand
CTTATTTGAACTCCAGACTTTTTCTGTGTTCAAAATGCACCATTCGAAGCCACATCATCAATTTTCAACCCTTTCTGACTTCATTTGTTATTTTCATGCATTTACTGATAGTTTTGAGCTATAAGACCTTGAAATTGAAAAGCATTCCAGATGAACTCTGAAAAGGTTGAAAGTTGGCATGGTATCATCATTTCAACCACATAGCATGTGCAAGAAAGTAGAGAGGGTTACGGCAAAAACTGGATGCACTTTGTGTAAAAAACGGACAATCTCTTTCGAAGTATTAGGCTTTCATACGGAAACTCGTCTGTTTCAAAGGGATTTTATTTTTTTGAACTTATTTGAACTCCAGACTTTTTCTTTGTTCAGAATGCACTATTCGAAGCCACATCATCAATTTTCAACCCTTTCTGACTTCATTTGTTATTTTTCATGCATTTACTGATTGTCTTGAGCTATAAGATCCTGAAATTGAAAACCATTCCAGATGAACTCTGAAAAGGTTGAAAGTTGGCATGGTATCATCATTTCATCCACATATCATGTGCAAGAAAGTAGAGAGGGTTACGGCAAAAACTGGATGCACTTCGTGTACAAAACGGACAATCTCTTTCGAAGTATCAGGGTTTCATACGGAAACTCATCTGTTACAAAGGGATTTCATTTTTTTGAACTTAGTTGAACTCCAGACTTTTTCTGTGTTCAAAATGCACCATTCGAAGCCACATCATCAATTTTCAACCCTTTCTGACTTCATTTGTTATTTTTCATGCATTTACTGATTGTTTTGAGCTATAATACCCTGAAATTGAAAAGCATTCCAAATAAACTCTGAAAAGGTTGAAAGTTGGCAGGGTGTCATCATTTCATCCACATAGCATGTGCAGGAAAGTAGAGAGGGTTATGGAAAAAACTGGATGCACTTCGTGTACAAAACGGACAATCTCTTTCGAAGTATCAGGGTTTCCTACGGAAACTCGTCTGTTACAAAGGGATTTCATCTTTTTGAACTTATTTGAACTCTAGACTTTTTCTGTGTTCAAAATGCACCATTCGAAGCCACATCATCAATTTTCAACCCTTTTTGACTTCATTTATTATTTTCATGCATTTACTGATTGTTTTGAGCTAGAAGACCTTGAAATTGAAAAGCATTCCAGATGAACTCTGAAAAGGTTGAAAGTTGGCATGGTATCATCATTTCATCCACATAGCATGTGCAAGAAAGTAGAGAGGGCTACGGCAAAAACTGGATGCACTTCATGTACAAAACGGACAATCTCTTTCGAAGTATTTGACTTTCATACAGAAACTAGTCTGTTTCAAAGGGATTTCATTTTTTTGAACTTATTTGAACTCCAGACTTTTTGTTTGTTCAGAATGCACCATTCGAAGCCACATCATCAATTTTCAACCCTTTCTGACTTCATTTGTTATTTTTCATGCATTTACTGATTGTCTTGAGCTATAAGATCCTGAAATTGAAAACCATTCCAGATGAACTCTGAAAAGGTTGAAAGTTGGCATGGTATCATCATTTCATCCACATATCATGTGCAAGAAAGTAGAGAGGGTTACGGCAAAAACTGGATGCACTTCGTGTACAAAACGGACAATTTCTTTCGAAGTATCAGGGTTTCATACGGAAACTCATCTGTTACAAAGGGATTTCATTTTTTTGAACTTATTTGAACTCCAGACTTTTTCTGTGTTCAAAATGCACCATTCGAAGCCACATCATCAATTTTCAACCCTTTCTGACTTCATTTGTTATTTTTCATGCATTTACTGATTGTTTTGAGCTATAATACCCTGAAATTGAAAAGCATTCCAAATGAACTCTGAAAAGGTTGAAAGTTGGCATGGTGTCATCATTTCATCCACATAGCATGTGCAGGAAAGTAGAGAGGGTTATGGAAAAAACTGGATGCACTTCGTGTACAAAACGGACAATCTCTTTCGAAGTATCAGGGTTTCATACGGAAATTCGTCTGTTACAAAGGGATTTCATCTTTTTGAACTTATTTGAACTCTAGACTTTTTCTGTGTTCAAAATGCACCATTCGAAGCCACATCATCAATTTTCAACCCTTTCTGACTTCATTTGTTATTTTTCATGCATTTACTGATTGTTTTGAGCTATAAGACCCTGAAAGTGAAAAGCCTTCCAGATGAGCTCTGAAAAGGTTGAAAGTTGGCATGGTATCATCATTTCATCCACATAGCATGTGCAAGAAAGTAGAGAGGGCTACGGCAAAAACTGGATGCACTTTGTGTAAAAAACGGACAATCTCTTTCGAAGTATTAGGCTTTCATACGGAAACTCGTCTGTTTCAAAGGGATTTCATTTTTTTGAACTTATTTGAAATCCAGACTTTTTCTGTGTTCAAAATGCACCATTCGA
>NC_041381.1:569263166-569267045 GCF_002162155.2 Triticum dicoccoides | reverse complement strand
CTTCGTGTACAAAACGGAGAATCTATTTCGAAGTATCAGGGTTTTATACGGAAACTCGTCTGTTTCAAAGGGATTTCATTTTTTTGAACTTATTTGAACTCCAGACTTTTTTTGTGTTCAAAATGCACCATTCGAAGCCACATCATCAATTTTCAACCCTTTCTGACTTCATTTGTTATTTTTCATGCATTTACTGATTGTTTTGAGCTATAAGACCCTGAAAGTGAAAAGCCTTCCAGATGAGCTCTGAAAAGGTTGAAAGTTGGCATGGTATCATCATTTCATCCACATAGCATGTGCGAGAAAGTAGAGAGGGTTACGGCAAAAACTGGATGCACTTCGTGTACAAAACGGACAATCTCTTTCGAAGTATCAAGGTTTCCTACGGAAACTCGTCTGTTACAAAGGGATTTCATTTTTTTGAACTTATTTCAACTCTAGACTTTTTCTGTGTGCAAAATGCACCATTCGAAGCCACATCATCAATTTTCAACCCTTTCTGACTTCATTTATTATTTTCATGCATTTACTAATTGTTTTGAGCTATAAGACCTTGAAATTGAAAAGCATTCCAGATGAGCTCTGAAAAGGTTGAAAGTTGGCATGGTATCATCATTTCATCAACATAGCATGTGCGAGAAAGTAGAGAGGGTTATGGCAAAAACTGGATGCACTTTGTGTACAAAATGGACAATCTGTTTCGAAGTATCATGGTTTCATACGGAAACTCGTCTGTTACAAAGGAATTTCATTTTTTTGAACTTATTTGAACTCCAGACTTTTTCTTTGTCCAGAATGCACCATTCGAAGCCACATCATCAATTTTCAACCCTTTCTGACTTCATTTGTTATTTTTCATGCATTTACTGATTGTCTTGAGCTATAAGATCCTGAAATTGAAAACCATTCCAGATGAACTCTGAAAAGGTTGAAAGTTGGCATGGTATCATCATTTCATCCACATATCATGTGCAAGAAAGTAGAGAGGGTTACGGCAAAAACTGGATGCACTTCGTGTACAAAACGGACAATTTCTTTCGAAGTATCAGGGTTTCATACGGAAACTCATCTGTTACAAAGGGATTTCATTTTTTTGAACTTATTTGAACTCCAGACTTTTTCTGTGTTCAAAATGCACCATTCGAAGCCACATCATCAATTTTCAACCCTTTCTGACTTCATTTGTTATTTTTCATGCATTTACTGATTGTTTTGAGCTATAATACCCTGAAATTGAAAAGCATTCCAAATGAACTCTGAAAAGGTTGAAAGTTGGCATGGTGTCATCATTTCATCCACATAGCATGTGCAGGAAAGTAGAGAGGGTTATGGAAAAAACTGGATGCACTTCGTGTACAAAACGGACAATCTCTTTCGAAGTATCAGGGTTTCATACGGAAATTCGTCTGTTACAAAGGGATTTCATCTTTTTGAACTTATTTGAACTCTAGACTTTTTCTGTGTTCAAAATGCACCATTCGAAGCCACATCATCAATTTTCAACCCTTTCTGACTTCATTTGTTATTTTTCATGCATTTACTGATTGTTTTGAGCTATAAGACCCTGAAAGTGAAAAGCCTTCCAGATGAGCTCTGAAAAGGTTGAAAGTTGGCATGGTATCATCATTTCATCCACATAGCATGTGCAAGAAAGTAGAGAGGGCTACGGCAAAAACTGGATGCACTTTGTGTAAAAAACGGACAATCTCTTTCGAAGTATTAGGCTTTCATACGGAAACTCGTCTGTTTCAAAGGGATTTCATTTTTTTGAACTTATTTGAAATCCAGACTTTTTCTGTGTTCAAAATGCACCATTCGAAGCCACATCATCAATTTTCAACCCTTTCTGACTTCATTTGTTATTTTCATGCATTTACTGATAGTTTTGAGCTATAAGACCTTGAAATTGAAAAGCATTCCAGATGAACTCTGAAAAGGTTGAAAGTTGGCATGGTATCATCATTTCATCCACATAGCATGTGCAAGAAAGTAGAGAGGGTTACGGCAAAAACTGGATGCACTTTGTGTAAAAAACGGACAATCTCTTTCGAAGTATTAGGCTTTCATACGGAAACTCGTCTGTTTCAAAGGGATTTCATTTTTTTTGAACTTATTTGAACTCCAGACTTTTTCTTCGTTCAGAATGCACTATTCGAAGCCACATCATCAATTTTCAACCTTTTCTGACTTCATTTGTTATTTTTCATGCATTTACTGATTGTTTTGAGCTATAAGATCCTGAAATTGAAAAGCATTCCAGATGAACTCTGAAAAGGTTGAAAGTTGGCATGGTATCATTATTTCAACCACATAGCATGTGCAAGAAAGTAGAGAGGGTTACGGCAAAAACTGGATGCATTTCGTGTACAAAACGGAGAATCTATTTTGAAGTATCAGGGTTTCATACGGAAACTCGTCTGTTTCAAAGGGATTTCATTTTTTTGAACTTATTTGAACTCCAGACTTTTTCTGTGTTCAAAATGCACCATTCGAAGCCACATCATCAATTTTCAACCCTTTCTGACTTCATTTGTTATTTCTCATGCATTTACTGATTGTTTTGAGCTATAAGACCCGGAAAGTGAAAAGCCTTCCAGATGAGCTCTGAAAAGGTTGAAAGTTGGCATGGTATCACCATTTCATCCACATAGCATGTGCGAGAAAGTAGAGAGGGTTACGGCAAAAACTGGATGCACTTCGTGTACAAAATGGACAATCTCTTTCGAAGTATCAGGGTTTCCTACGGAAACTCGTCTGTTACAAAGAGATTTCATTTTTTTGAACTTATTTGAACTCCAGACTTTTTCTGTGTTCAAAATGCACCATTCGAAGCCACATCATCAATTTTGAACCCTTTCTGACTTCATTTATTGTTTTCATGCATTTACTGATTGTTTTGAGCTATAAGACCTTGAAATTGAAAAGCATTCCAGATGAACTCTGAAAAGATTGAAAGTTGGCATGGTATCATCATTTCATCCACATAGCATGTGCAAGAAAGTAGAGAGGGTTACGGCAAAAACTGGATGCACTTCATGTACAAAACGGACAATCTCTTTCGAAGTATCAGGATTTCATACAGAAACTAGTCTGTTTCAAAGGGATTTCATTTTTTTGAACTTATTTGAACTCCAGACTTTTTGTTTGTTCAGAATGCACCGTTCGAAGCCACATCATCAATTTTCAACCCTTTCTGACTTCATTTGTTTTTTTCATGCATTTACTGATTGTTTTGAGCTATAAGATCCTGTAGTTGAAAAGCATTCCAGATGAACTCTGAAAAGGTTGAAAGTTGGCATGGTATCCTCATTTCATCCACATAGCATGTGCAAGAAAGTAGAGAGGGTTACGGCAAAAACTGGATGCACTTCGTGTACAAAAGGGAGAATCTATTTTGAAGTATAAGGCTTTCATACGGAAACATGTCTGTTTCAAAGGGATTTCATTTTTCTGAACTTATTTGAACTCCAGACTTTTTCTGTGTTCAAAGTGCACCATTCGAAGCCACATCATCAATTTTCAACCCTTTCTGACTTCATTTGTTATTTTTCATGCATTTACTGATTGTTTTGAGCTATAAGACCCTGAAAGTGAAAAGCATTCCAGATGAGCTCTGAAAAGGTTGATAGTTGGCATGGTACCATCATTTCATCCACATAGCATGTGCGAGAAATTAGAGAGGGTGATGGCAAAAACTGGATGCACTTCGTGTACAAAACGGACAATCTCTTTCGAAGTATCAGGGTTTCATACGGAAACTCGTCTGTTACAAAGGGATTTCATTTTTTTGAACTTATTTCAACTCTAGACTTTTTCTGTGTGCAAAATGCACCATTCGAAGCCACATCATCAATTTTCAACCCTTTCTGACTTCATTTA
>NC_041381.1:569254391-569262798 GCF_002162155.2 Triticum dicoccoides | reverse complement strand
AAAGGTTGAAAGTTGGCATGGTATCATCATTTCATCCACATAGCATGTGCGAGAAAGTAGAGAGGGTTACAGCAAAAACTGGATGCACTTCGTGTACAAAACGGACAATCTCTTTCGAAGTATCAGGGTTTCATACGGAAATTCGTCTGTTACAAAGGGATTTCATTTTTTTGAACTTATTTCAACTCTAGACTTTTTCTGTGTTCAAAATGTACCATTCGAAGCCACATCATCAATTTTCAACCCTTTCTGACTCCATTTATTATTTTCATGCATTTACTGATTGTTTTGAGCTAGAAGACCTTGAAATTGAAAAGCATTCCAGATGAACTCTGAAAAGGTTGAAAGTTGGCATGGTATCATCATTTCATCCACATAGCATGTGCAAGAAAGTAGATAGGGTTACGGCAAAAACTGGATGCACTTTGTGTAAAAAACGGACAATCTCGTTCGAAGTATTAGGCTTTCATACGGAAACTCGTCTGTTTCAAAGGGATTTCATTTTTTTGAACTTATTTGAACTCCAGACTTTTTCTTTGTTCAGAATGCACCATTCAAAGCCACATCATCAATTTTCAACCCTTTGTGACTTCATTTGTTATTTTTCGTGCATTTACTGATTGTTTTGAGCTATAAGATCCTGAAATTGAAAAGCATTCCAGATGAACTCTGAAAAGGTTGAAAGTTGGCATGGTATCATCATTTCAACCACATAGCATGTGCAAGAAAGTAGAGAGGGTTACGGCAAAAAATGGATGCACTTCGTGTACAAAACGGAGAATCTATTTCAAAGTATCAGAGTTTCATACGGAAACTCGTCTGTTTCAAAGGGATTTCATTTTTTTGAACTTATTTGAACTCCAGACTTTTTCTGTGCTCAAAATGCACCATTCGAAGCCACATCATCAATTTTCAACCCTTTCTGACTTCATTTGTTATTTTTCATGCATTTACTGATTGTTTTGAGCTATAAGACCCTGAAAGTGAAAAGCCTTCCACATGAGCTCTGAAAAGGTTGAAAGTTGGCATGGTATCATCATTTCATCCACATAGCATGTGCGAGAAAGTAGAGAGGGTTACGACAAAAACTGGATGCACTTCATGTACAAAACGGACAATCTCTTTCGAAGTATCAAGGTTTCCTACGGAAACTCATCTGTTACAAAGGGATTTCATTTTTTTGAAATTATTTGAACTCCAGACTTTTTCTGTGTTCAAAATGCACCATTCGAAGCCACATCATCAATTTTCAACCCTTTCTGACTTCATTTATTATTTTCATGCATTTACTGATTGTTTTGAGCTATAAGACCTCGAAATTGAAAAGCATTCCAAATGAATTCTGAAAAGGTTGAAAGTTGGCATGGTATCATCATTTCATCAACATAGCATGTGCAAGAAAGTAGAGAGGGTTACGGCAAAAACTGGATGCACTTTGTGTACAAAACGGACAATCTGTTTCGAAGTATCATGGTTTCATACGGAAACTCGTCTGTTACAAAGGAATTTCATTTTTTTGAACTTATTTGAACTCCAGACTTTTTCTTTGTCCAGAATGCACCATTCGAAGCCACATCATCAATTTTCAACCCTTTCTGACTTCATTTGTTATTTTTCATGCATTTACTAATTGTTTTGAGCTATAAGATCCTGAAATTGAAAAGCATTCCAGATGAACTCTGAAAAGGTTGAAAGTTGGCATGGTATCATCATTTCATCCACATATCATGTGCAAGAAAGTAGAGAGGGTTACGGCAAAAACTGGATGCACTTCGTGTACAAAAGGGAGAATCTATTTCGAAGTATCAGGGTTTCATACGGAAACTCATCTGTTACAAAGGGATTTCATTTTTTTGAACTTATTTGAACTCCAGACTTTTTCTGTGTTCAAAATGCACCATTCGAAGCCACATCATCAATTTTCAACCCTTTCTGACTTCATTTGTTATTTTTCATGCATTTACTGATTGTTTTGAGCTATAATACCCTGAAATTGAAAAGCATTCCAAATGAACTCTGAAAAGGTTGAAAGTTGGCATGGTGTCATCATTTCATCCACATAGCATGTGCAGGAAAGTAGAGAGGGTTATGGAAAAAACTGGATGCACTTCGTGTACAAAACGGACAATCTCTTTCGAAGTATCAGGGTTTCATATGGAAACTCGTCTGTTACAAAGGGATTTCATTTTTTTGCACTTATTTGAACTCCAGACTTTTTCTATGTTCAAAATGCACCATTCGAAGCCACATCATCAATTTTCAACCCTTTGTGACTTCATTTGTTATTTTTTCATGCATTTACTCATTGTTTTGAGTTATAAGACCCTGAAATTGAAAAGCATTCCAAATGAACTCTGAAAAGGTAAAAGTTGGCATGGTAACATCATTTCATCCACATAGCATGTGCAAGAAAGTAGAGAGGGTTACGGCAAAAATTGGATGCACTTCGTGTACAAAACGGACAATCTATTTCGAAGTATCGGGGTTTCATATGGAAACTCATCTGTTACAAAAGGATTTCATTTTTTTGAACTTATTTGAACTCCAGACTTTTTCTGTGCTCAAAATGCACCATTCGAAGCCACATCATCAATTTTGAACCCTTTTTGACTTCATTTGTTATTTTTCATGCATTTACTGATTGTTTTGAGCTATAAGACCCTGAAAGTGAAAAGCAATGCACGTGAACTTTGAAAGGGTTGAAAGTTGGCATGGTATCACAATTTCATCCACATAGCATGTGCAAGAAAGTAGAGAGGGTTACGGCAAAAACTGGATGCGCTTTGTGTACAAAATGGACAATCTTCTTCGAAGTATCAAGGTTTCATACGGAAACTCGTATGTTACAAAGGGATTTCATTTTTTTGAACTTATTTGAACTCCAGACTTTTTCTGTGTTCAAAATGCACCTTTCGAAGCCACATCATCAATTTTCAACCCTTTCCGACTTCATTTGTTATTTTTCATGCATTTACTGATTGTTTTGAGCTATAAGACCCTGAAAGTGAAAAGCATTCCAGATGAGCACTGAAAAGGTTGAAAGTTGGCATGGTATCATCATTTCATCCACATAGCATGTGCAAGAAGGTAGAGAGGGTTACAGCAAAAACTAGATGCACTTCGTGTACAAAACGGACAATCTCTTTCGAAGTATCAGGGTTTCATACGGAAACTCGTCTGTTACAAAGGGATTTCATTTTTTTGAACTTATTTGAACTCCAGACTTTTTCTGTGTTCAAAATGGACCATTCGAAGCCACATCATCAATTTTCAACCCTTTCTGACTTCATTTGTTATTTTTCATGCATTTACTGATTGTTTTGAGCTATAAGACCCTGAAATTGAAAAGCATTCCAAATGAACTCGGAAAAGGTTGAAAGTTGGCATGGTATCATCATGTCAGCCACATAGCATGTACAGGAAAGTAGAGAGGGTTACGGAAAAAACTGGATGCACTTCGTGTACAAAACGGACAATCTCTTTCGAAGTATCAGGGTTTCATATGGAAACTCGTATCTTACAAAGGGATTTCATTTTTTTGAATTTATTTGAACTCCAAACTTTTTCTGTGTTCAAAATTCACCATTCGATGCCACATCATCAATTTTCAACCCTTTGTGACTTCATTTGTTATTTTTCTTGCATTTACTGATTGTTATGAGCTATAAGACCCTGAAATTGAAAAGGATTCCAAATGAACTCTGAAAAGGTAAAAGTTGGCATGGTAACATCATTTCATCCACATAACATTTGCAAGAAAGTAGAGAGGGTTACTGCAAAAATTGGATGCACTTCGTGTACAAAACGGACAATCTATTTCGAAGTATTAGGGTTTCATACGGAAACTCGTCTGTTACAAAGGGATTTCATTTTTTTAAACTTATTTGAAATCCAGACATTTTCTGTGCTCAAAATGCACCATTCGAAGCCACATCATCAATTTTCAACCCTTTTTGACTTCATTTGTTATTTTTCATGCATTTACTGATTGTTTTGAGCTATAAGACCCTGAAAGTGAAAAGCATTCCAGATGAACTCTGAAAAGGTTGAAAGTTGGCATGGTATCACCATTTCATCCACATAGCATGTGCAAGAAAGCATAGAGGGTTACGACAAAAACTAGATGCACTTCGTGTACAAAACAGACAATATCTTTCGAAGTATCAGGGTTTCATATGGAAACTCGTATGTTACAAAGGGATTTCATTTTTCTGAACTTATTTGAACTCCAGACTTTTTCTATGTTCAAAATGCACCATTCGAAGCCACATCATCAATTTTCAACCCTTTGTGACTTCATTTGTTATTTTTCATGCATTTACTGAATGTTTTGAGCTATAAGACCCTGAAATTGAAAAGCATTCCAAATGAACTCTGAAAAGGTTAACAGTTGGCATGGTAACATCATTTCATCGACATAGCATGTGCAAGAAAGTAGAGAGGGTTACGGCAAAAACTAGATGCACTTCGTGTACAAAACGGACAATCTCTTTCGAAGTATCAGGGTTTCATACGGAAACTCGTCTGTTACAAAGGGATTTCATTTTTTTGAACTTATTTGAACTCCAGACTTTTTCTGTGCTCAAAATGCACCATTCGAAGCCACATCATCAATTTTGAACCCTTTTTTACTTCATTTGTTATTTTTAATGCATTTACGGATTGTTTTGAGCTATAAGACCCTGAAAGTGAAAAGCATTCCAGGTGAACTCTGAAAAGGTTTAAAGTTGGCATGGTATCACAATTTCATCCACATAGCATGTGCAAGAAAGTAGAGAGGGTTACGGCAAAAACTGGATGCACTTCGTGTACAAAACGGACAATCTCTTTCGAAGTATCAGGGTTTCATACGGAAACTCATATGTTACAAAGGCATTTCATTTTTTTGAACATATTTGAACTCCAGACTTTTTCTATGTTCAAAATGCACCATTCGAAGCCACATCATCAATTTTCAACCCTTTCCGACTTCATCTGTTATTTTTCATGCATTTACTAATTGTTTTGAGCTATAAGACCCTGAAAGTGAAAAGCATTCTAGATGAGCACTGAAAAGGTTGAAAGTTGGCATGGTATCATCATTTCATCCACATAGCATGTGCAAGAAGGTACAGAGGGTTATGGCAAACACTAGATGCACTTCGTGTACAAAACGGACAATCTCTTTCGAAGTATCAGGGTTTCATACGGAAACTCGTCTGTTAAAAAGGGATTTCATTTTTTGAACTTATTTGAATCCCAAACTTTTTCTGTGTTCAAAATGCACCATTCGAAGCCACATCATCAATTTTCAACCCTTTCTGACTTCATTTGTTATTTTTCATGCATTACTAATTGTTTTGAGCTATAAGACCCTGAAATTGAAAAGCATTCCAAATGAACTCTGAAAAGGTAAAAGTTGGCATGGTAACATCATTTCATCCACATAGCATGTGCAAGAAAGTAGAGAGGGTTACTGCAAAAATTGGATGCACTTCGTGTACAAAACGGACAATCTATTTCGAAGTATCAGGGTTTCATACGGAAACTCGTCTGTTACAAAGGGATTTCATTTTTTTGAACTTATTTGAACTCCAGACATTTTCTGTGCTCAAAATGCACCATTCGAAGCGACATCATCAATTTTCAAACCTTTTTGACTTCATTTGTTATTTTTCATTCATTTACTAATTGTTTTGAGCTATAAGACCCTGAAAGTGAAAAGCATTCCAGATGAACTCTGAAAAGGTTGAAAGTTGGCATGGTATCACCATTTCATCCACATAGCATGTGCAAGAAAGCAGAGAGGGTTACGACAAAAACTAGATGCACTTCGTGTACAAAACAGACAATATCTTTCGAAGTATCAGGGTTTCATACGGAAACTCGTATGTTACAAAGGAATTTCATTTTTTTGAACTTATTTGAACTCTGGACATTTTCTACGTTCAAAATGCACCATTTGAAGCCACATCATCAATTTTCAACCCTTTGTGACTTCATTAGTTATTTTTCATGCATTTACTGATTGTTTTGAGCTATAAGACCCTGAAATTGAAAAGCATTCCAAATGAACTCTGAAAAGGTTAACAGTCGGCATGGTAACATCATTTCATCCACATAGCATGTGCAAGAAAGTAGAGAGGGTTACGGCAAAAACTGGATGCACTTCGTGTACAAAACGGATAATCTATTTTGAAGTATCACGGTTTCATACGGAAACTTGTCTGTTACAAAGGGATTTCATTTTTTTGAACTTATTTGAACTCCAGACTTTTTCTGTGCTCAAAATGCACCATTCGAAGCCACATCATCAATTTTGAACCCTTTTTTTACTTCATTTGTTATTTTTCATGCATTTACTGATTGTTTTCAGCTATAAGACCCTGAAAGTGAAAAGCATTCCAGGTGAACTCTGAAAAGGTTTAAAGTTGGCATGGTATCACAATTTCATCCACATAACATGTGCAAGAAAGTAGAGAGGGTTACGGCAAAAACTGGATGCACTTCGTGTACAAAACGGACAATCTCTTTCGAAGTATCAGGGTTTCATACGGAAACTCGTATGTTACAAAGGGATTTCATTTTTTTGAACTTATTTGAACTCCAGACTTTTTCTGTGTTCAAAATGCACCATTTGAAGCGACATCATCAATTTTCAACCCTTTCCGACTTCATCTGTTATTTTTCATGCATTTACTGATGTTTTTGAGCTATAAGACCCTGAAAGTGAAAAGCATTCTAGATGAGCACTGAAAAGGTTGAAAGTTGGCATGGTATCATCATTTCATCCACATAGCATGTGCAAGAAGGTAGAGAGGGTTACGACAAAAACTAGATGCACTTCGTGTACAAAACGGACAATCTCTTTCGAAGTATCAGGGTTTCATACGGAAACTCGTCTGTTACAAAGGGATTTCATTTTTTTGAACTTATTTGAACTCCAGACTTTTTCTGTGCTCAAAATGCACCATTCGAAGCCACATCATCAACTTTCAACCCTTTCTGACTTCAGTTGTTATTTTCATGCATTTACCGATTGTTTTGAGCTATAAGACCCTGAAATTGAAAAGCATTCCAAATGAACTCTGAAAAGGTTAACAGTCGGTATGGTAACATCATTTCATCCACATAGCATGTGCAAGAAAGTAGAGAGGGTTACGGCAAAACCTGGATGCACTTTGTGTACAAAACGGATAATCTCTTTCAAAGTATCAGGGTTTCATACGGAAACTCGTCTGTTACAAAGGAATTTCATTTTTTTGAACTTATTCGAACTCCAGACTTTTTCTTTGTCCAGAATGCACCATTCTAAGCCACATCATCAATTTTCAACCCTTTCTGACTTCATTTGTTATTTTCATGCATTTACTGATTGTTTTGAGCTATAAGACCTCGAAATTGAAAAGCATTCCAAATGAACTCTGAAAAGGTTGAAAGTTGGCATGGTATCATCATTTCATAAACATAGCATGTGCAAGAAAGTAGAGAGGGTTACGGCAAATACTGGATGCACTTTTTGTACAAAACGGACAATCTCTTTCGAAGTATCATGGTTTCATACGGAAACTCGTCTGTTACAAAGGAATTTCATTTTTTTGAACTTATTTGAACTCCAGACTTTTTCTTTGCCAGAATGCACCATTCGAAGCCACATCATCAATTTTCAACCCTTTTTGACTCCATTCGTTATTTTTCATGCATTTACTCATTGTTTTGAGCTATAAGATCCTAAAATTGAAAAGCATTCCAGATGAACTCTGAAAAGGTTGAAAGTTGGCATGGTATCATCATTTCATCCACATAGCATGTGCAGGAAAGTAGAGAGGGTTACGGCAAAAACTGGATGCACTTCGTGTACAAAACGGACAATCACTTTCGAAGTATTAGGGTTTCATACGGAAACTCGTATGTTACTAAGTGATTTCGTTTTTTTGAACTTATTTGAACTCCAGACTTTTTTTGTGTTCAAAATGCACCATTCGAAGCCACATCATCAATTTTCAACCCTTTCTGACTTCATTTGTTTTTTTCATGCATTTAGTGATTGTTTTGAGCTATAAGACACTGAAAGTGAAAAGCATTCCAGATGAGCTCTGAAAAGGTTGAAAGTTGGCAAGGTATCATCATTTGATCCACATAGCATGCGCGAGAATGTAGAGAGGGTAACGGCAAAAACTGGATGCACTTCGTGTACAAAACAGACAATCTCTTTCGAAGTATCAGGGTTTCATACGGAAACTCGTCTGTGACAAATGGATTTCATTTTTTTGAACTTATTTGAACTCCAGACTTTTTCTGTGTTCAAAATGCACCATTCGTAGCCACATCATCAATTTTCAACCCTTTCTGACATCATTTGTTATTTTCATACATTTACTGATTGTTTTGAGCTATAAGACTGTGATATTGAAAATCATTCCAGATG